>NC_142805.1:13113926-13150013 GCF_049724085.1 Artemia sp. Qi Xiang Cuo
AAAGCAAATATAATAGTCGTTTAAAATCTCCCCCCCCCCCGCCCAAACTCAAATTTGTGGGGGGGGGAGGCATATTTTCATTGTATTTTGAATATTTTCCTTTGGAAAACACACCGAAAAGCCATATTAAGGGCTAAATTTGTAAGCTTTTCACTGACAATTCCTTTTTAGCCAAACCTTGTCCTCCCTAATTAAAGGATATGAATTAGAATCATGGAAACGTAATTTTATCGTATATTGCGTATTTTAGTTGGAAAATAAACTGAAAATTCAAATAAATAGATATATTTGTGAGTTTTTCACTGAAAATTCCCTTTTTTTTGCCAAGCCTTGACCTCCCTAATTGAAGGATATGAATTGGAACCATGGGAACGTAATTTCATTGTATTTTGCATTTTTCTAACTTCTGTGTGTTTTGGCAATAGAATGGCTCAATTGTGAGTTTTTCACTGACAATTCCTTTTTAGCCATGCCTTTATAATCAATGGAACATAGCTCATTGTATTTTACATATTTTTGATTGGAAAACACACCGAAAGGTCATATTATTTGAACTTACATCAAACGTTGGAGGGCTTACATTTGAAGAACTATCCATTATTTGTATATATTGTTCTATATTTCAGACTATACTAATTTCAAAAACTTCAAAACCCCGAAATATACTCACTTAACGGTTACCTATTTGCGAAAATCGTACTAGGTCACGCTATTAGAACAATAATTACCTCACTATCTATCACTCACGGGGAACAGATTCAAAACAATACTTCATACATCATATAGTCAGCTCATTTAATTGGAAATTAAAGTGGATAATGCCCAATTCACAGGAGAGGGGCATGAAAACTATGGTTTTGGTATTTCTATGCAATATTGTGTAATTTTGTGGTTATGCTAGTTTAGACCAGACTTCAACTTTAGGGGGGGGGGATTTCAAGGGCAAGGGGTGAGGTGATGGGCAGCCCCACTCCTAAAGACTTTTCTTTCTATTCTTGCATATCACTGTTAAAGAACCAAAGTTTTCACACCCCACGCCTGTGAATTGGTCACTCTCAAGTTTAAGTTACAATGAATGAGCCCTTTTCAAAGTTTTTGCGATGACTCCTTCTATACGAAGTGCCCTGGCTATGATGAAAAAAACCAAAAACAACATATTGTACCCACATAGCTCTTTACTTAGGTAGCACTAGCGCTTCGGTAAGCAGTTTTTCCAATGAAAATGATTAAATATGATGAAGATACGTTCCTAGAAATTTTTTTTGGGGGGGGATTTAAAATCCTCTGGAAAATTTGAGTTTGGGGGGCAGGGGGGGTGGGGATTTCAAGAGCGAGGGGTGAGGTGATGGGCAGCTCCACTCCTAAAGACTTTTCTTTCTAGTCTTGCATATCGTAGTTAAAAACCATAGCTTTCATGCCCCCTCCTGTGAATTGGGCATTATCCACTTGAATTTCCAATTAAATGAGCTGACTATATGATGCATGAAGTATTGTTTTGCACCCGTTCCCCGTGAGTGGTAGATCGTGTGGTAATTATTGTTCTAAGAGCGTGACTTTGTACAATTTTTGCAAAGAGGTAACCGTTAAGTAAGTATATGTCTGAGGTTTGAAGGTTTTGAAATCAGTATAGTCTCAAATATAGAACCATACATACAAATAATGGATAGTTCTTCAAATGTAAGCCCTCCAACGTTTGATGTAAGTTCAAATAATATGACCTTTCGGTGTGTTTTCCAATCAAAAATATGTAAAATACAAAGAACTATGTTCCATTGGTTATAAAAACATGGCTAAAAAGGAATTGTCAGTGAAAAACTCACAATTGAGCCATTCTATTGCGAAAACACACAAAAGTTAGAAAAAATGCAAAATACGATGAAATTATGTTCCCATTGTTCTAATTCGTATCCTTTAATTAGGGAGTTCAAGGATTGGCAAAAAAAAGAAGTAATTTTCAGTGAAAAAATTAAAAATATAGCTCTTAATATGGTTTTTCAGTTTTTTTTTCCAACGAAAATACGCAAAATACGGCAAACTTACATTTCCAGGGTTCTAATTCATATCCTTTAATTATGGAGGACAAGGTTTGGCTAAAAGGGAATTGTCAGTGAAAAGATTACAAATTTAGCCCTTAATATGGCTTTTTGGTGTGTTTTCCAAAGGAAAATATTCAAAATACAATGAAAATATGCCCCCCCCCGGAAATTTGAGTTTGGGGGGGGGGATTTTAAACGACTATTATATTTGCTTTTTTCTTCGCGCACTTTTTATCATTTTCATTAATAGCACTTAATGATTGTATTGTTCTCGCAAGAAAAATACCTCGTCTTTTAAGATACTTAGCCATAGTTAGTTGAAAATTTGCATAAATATCGTAATTTTTTGTCTAATTGTGTGTGTGTGTGTAAATTTTTGTGTGTGTGTAATTTTTTTGTGTGTGTGTAATTGTTTGTGTGTGTGTAAGTTTTTTTTTTTTTTTAAGTTTTTTTGTGTGTGTGTGTGAGTGTTTGTGTGTGTGTGTTAGTTTTTGTGTGTGTGTAAGTATTTTTGTGTGTGTAAGTTTTTGTGTGTGTGTAAGTTTTTTTTTGTGTGTAATTTTTTTTTTGTTTGTATTCTGATTTTTGTGTTCTCGCAAGAAAATGGTTCGCGTTTAACATGCTTAGCCGTAGTTAGTTGAAACTGTGCATAAATATCGTAATTTTTAGTCCAATTGTGTGGCTACTAAAGGAACAATGAGCAATTTTTTATTTTAGGCTAAATATCTTCGCAGTTGACCTTTACCCCCTATTTTCCGACGGGTGTTGACACACTGACAGCATTGTGATGCTTTGGTGATGGTTAATCGGTGTTCTCGTTGACGGTTTTCGGTTGATTATCATCATTTTCATTAATACCACTTAATGATTTCTTGTGTTCTCGCAAGAAAAATACCTTGCCTTTTAAGATACTTAGCCGTAGTTAGTTGAAACTGTGAATAAATATCGTAATTTTTTGTCTAATTGTGTGTGTGTGTGAAGTTTTGTGTGTGTGTAATTTTTTTTTTGTGTTTTATTTTTTTTGTGTTTGTAGGTTTTTGTGTGTGTAATTTTTTTGTGTGTGTGTGTGATTTTTTGTGTGTGTGCAAATTTTTGTGTGTGTGTGTAAGTTTTTGTGTGTGTGTAATTTTTTTTGTGTGTTTAATTTTTTGTGCGTGTGTGTGTTCGGATTTTTGTGTTCTAGCAAGAAAATGTCTCACCTTTAACATGCTTAGCCGTAGTTAGTTGAAACTGTGCATAAATATCGTAATTTTTAGTCTAATTGTGTGGCTACAAAGGGAACAATGAGCATTTTTTTCTGTAGGCTAAATATCTTCGCAGTTGACCTTTACCCCCTATTTTCCGAGGGGGGTGTTGACACACTGACAGCATTGTGACGCTTTGGTGATGGTTAATCGGTGTTCTCGTTGACGGTTTTTGACTGATTATCATCATTTTCATTAATACCACTTAATGATTTTTTGTGTTCTCGCAAGAAAAATACCTCGCCTTTTAAGATACTTAGCCGTAGTTAGTTAAAACTGTGCATAAATACCGTAATTTTTGTCTAATTGTGTGTGTGTGTGTGAATTTTTGTGTGTGTGTAATTTTTTTTTTGGTGTGTAAGTTTTTGTGTGTGTGTAAGTTTTTTTGTGTGTGTGTGTGTGATTGTTTGTGTGTGTGGGTAGGTTTTTTTATGTGTGTAAGTTTTTGTGTGTGTGTGTAATTTTTTGTCTGTTTTTAAGTGTGTTTGTGAGTGTGTTCTGATTTGTGTGTTCCCGCAAGAAAATGGCTCGCCTTTAACATGCTTAGCCGTAGTTAGTTGAAACTGTGCATAAATATCGTAATTTTTAGTCTAATTGTGTGGCTACTAAAGGAACAATGAGCAATTTTTTCTGTAGGCTAAATATCTTCGCAGTTGACCTTTACCCCCCTATTTTCGGAGAGGTGTTGGTGCACTGATGGTATTGTGACACTTTGGTGATGGTTAATCGGAGTTCACGTTGACGGTTTTCGGTTGATGTGGCGTCATTTTCATTAATAGCACATAATTACCCCCTCCCCCTTTATAAAAACTGGACATTAAATTACGTACAGGCTTTTACCAAGAACATTAAATCTCATGTAAGCTTTTACCAAGGACATTAAATCTTGTATAGACTTCTAGCATGGACATTAAATCTCTCCCCGTATTTAAAAAAAAAACATATCCAGATAATTGGTGAATTTTATACAAGAAAATTTTTTTTATATTGAAAAATATTAAATAATCCTTTTTATTACTTTATAAGCAACGTAAAAGTTTAAGCATTAACAATCTTTTGATTCTTAAATACGATTACAACTTCAACGGAGGCTATATTTTCTAAAGCGTGTGTGTGTTCTGATTTTTGTGTTCTCGCAAGAAAACGGATTACCTTTAACATGCTTAGCCGTAGTTAGTTGAAACTGTGTATAAATATCGTAATTTTTTGTCTAATTGTGTGTGTGTGTAAGTTTTTGTGTGAATGTAATTTTTCTTATGAATGTGTAAGTTTTTGTGTGTGTGTGTGTGTTTAATTTTTTTTGTGTTTTTTTGTTTTTTAATGTGTGTGTTTGTTTTTTTGTGTGTGTGTGTGTGTGTGTGTGAGTTTTTTTGTGTGTGTGTTTGTTTTTGTGTGTGTGTGTGTGTATGTTTTTGTGAGTGTGTGTAATTTTTTTGTGTGTGTTTGTTAGTTTTTGTGTGTGTGTGTTATTTTTTGTGTGTGTGTAAGTTTTTGTGTGCATTTAATTTTTTGTGTGAATGTAAGTTTTTGCGTCTGGATGTTAGTTTGTTTGTGTGTGTGTGTGTAAGTTTTTGTGTGTGTAATCTTTTGTGTGTGGGTGTTAGTTTTTTTGTGTGTGTGTGCGTAAGTTGGTTTGTGTATATGTGTGTAAGTTTCTGTGTGTGTTAGTTATGGCGTGTGTGTGTAAGTTTTCGTGGGTGTGCGTGAGTTTTGTGACGGAATTCTTTAAGCGTTTAGGGTTAACTTACATTTTTTTTTGGATGAGCATTTAGGGCTCTCTTACATGCTGAACCTGAAAGTTTGATTTCAGAGAAATTCTTTGAGCGTTTAGGGTTAACTTACCTTTTTTTTGGGATGAGTATTTAGGGTTCTCTTACATGCTGAACCTGAAAGTTTGTTCCCTGACATGTTGAATCTGAAAGTATAATTTTCTTGGCGATGGACTATTCTAAAGAATAAAAACGGTTGAGGCTTAAGATATTTATTGCTTAAACATAACTGTGCATAAATATCGTAATTTTTTTGTCTAATTGTGTGTGTGTGTAAGTTTTGTGTGCATTTAAGTTATTGTGTTCATGTAAGTTTTCGTGTGCATTTGTAAGTTTTTGTGTGTGTGTGTGTGTAAGTTTTTGTTTGTGGGTGTGTTTGTTTTTGAGTGTGTGTGTAATTTTTCGTGTGTGTGTGTGTTAGTTTTTTTGTGTGTGTGTAAGTTTTTTTGTGTGGGTGTAAGTTTTTGTGTGTGTGTGTAAGTTTTTGTGTGTGTGTGTGTGTAAGTTTTTGTGTGTATGTGTGTAAGTTTTGTGTGTGTGTAATTTTTTGTGTGAATGTAAGTTTTTGTGTGAATGTAAGTTTTTGCGTGTGGGTGTAAGTTTTTGTGTGTGTGTGTGTAAGTTTTTGCGTGTCTAAGCTTTTGTGTGTGGATGTAAGCTTTTTGTTTGTTTGTGTTTGTTTGTGTGTGTGTGTGTGTGTAAGTTTTTGTGTTTGTCAGTTTTGGAATGTGTGTGTAAGTTTTATTGTGTGTGCGTAAGTTTTGTGACGAAATTATTTAAGCGTTTAGTGTTAACTTACCTTTTTTTGGGGGTGAGCATTTAGTGTTCTCTTACATGCTGAACCTGAAAGTGTAATTTCAAAAAAATTCTTTGAGCGTTTAGGGTTAACTTACCTTTTTTTTTTGGGATGAGTATTTAGGGTTATCTTACATGCTGAACATGAAAGTGTAATTTTAGAGAAATTCTTTGTGCGTTTAGGGTTAACTTACCTTTTTTTTTGGGATGAGCATTTAGGGTTCTCTTACATGCTGAACCTGAAAGTGTAATTTCAGAGAAATTCTTTGAGCGTTTAGGGTTAACTTACCTTTTTTTTGGGATGAGCATTTAGGGTTCTCTTACATGCTGTACCTGAAAGTGTAATTTCAGAGAAATTCTTTGGGCGTTTAGGGTTAACTTACCTCTTTTTTTTTGGGATGAGCATTTAGGGTTCTCTTACATGCTGAACCTGAAAGTTTGTTCCCTGACATGTTTAATCTGAAAGTATAATTTTCGTGGCGATGGACTATTCTAAAGAATAAAAACGGTTGAGGCTTAAGATATTTATTGCTTAAACATAACTGTGCATAAATATCGTAATTTTTTTGTCTAATTGTGTGTGTGTGTAAGTTTTTGTGTGCATGTAAGTTTTTGTGTGAATGTAAGTTTTAGTGTGAATGTGTAAGTTTTTGTGTGTGTGTGTGTGTACGTTTTTGTGTGTGTGTAAGTTTTTGCGTGTGTGTATGTTTTCGTGTGTGTGTGTAAGTTTTCGTGTGTGTGTGTTTATTTTTTTGTGTGGTTGTGTAAGTTTTTGTGTGTCTGTTAGTTTTTGTGTGTGTGTGTGTGTGTAAGCTTTTGTGTGAGTGTGTAAGTTTTTGTGTGTGTGTAAGTTTTTGTGTGCATGTAAGTTTTTGTGTGCATGTAAGTTTTTGCGTGTGTATGTAAGTTTTTGTGTGTGTGTGTAAGTTTTTGTGTGTGAAAGCTTTTTTATGTGGGTGTAAGTTTTGTGTGTGTGTGTGTAAGTTTGTGTGTGTGTGTTTAAGTTTTTTTGTGTTTTTGTTTTGGCGTGTGTTTGTTTTTTTTCGTGTTTGTGTGTAAGTTTTGTGTGTGTGTGTGTGTGTAAGTTTTTGTGTGTGTGTTTGTGTGTGATTTTTTTTTGTGTTCATGTCATTTTAAGATACGTAAAAAAGTTAAAAAAAATACCATGTTAAAAAATTCAAGGAAGTATTTATGAAATGGGGAGGGGGCTCTTTGAGGGTGGAAAATGGGTTTAGGAATGACATTATGAAACGAACTTGTTAAGAAAAGATATAATAAAGCCATAAAAAAAAGTATTAAAAAAAATGGAGAGACGACTCTTTGGGGGGCCCGGGGAGGGCGTTTGGGGAGCCGGGGGCCCTTGAGGATTGAGTGGTCTTTTGGGAGCCCGGGGGGCCTTTGGGGACCGGGGGAGGGCCTTTGGAGGCCCAGGGAGGGCCTTTGGGGGTCTTTGGGAGCCCGTGAGCACCGATTGGTCCTTTGGGAGTCCGGTGGACCTTTGGGGATCGGGGAGGGCCTTTGGGAGTCTGGGGAGGGCCTTTGGGGGTCTGGGCGGCACTTGAGGGCCGGGTGGTCCTTTGGGAGCCCGGTGGACCTTTGGGGTTGGGGTAGAGGAATTGGAACCCTTTGGGGTTAGGGTAGGGGGATCGGAACCCTTTGGGTTGTGGTAGAGGACCTCACAACACTGTTCAAATAGAACTTGTGTATTATAACGACCACAAAGTTTTACCTTCAAATTCTCTCCTAAAATCTCTTCAAAAATCATATTTTAAAATGTCTCTAACTGTTTCGCCGAAATATTTCCATAAAATGACTAAATCGGTTTCGCCCAAATAATCACTAAGGGTAATTTCATCGAGTTTCTTTTGTTGTGAATCCCTGTGCTTTCACATTTGAAATTACAAAGAAACCTTTTCGCGCGCTAAAATCAAAACATTTGCTCGGACACGATTCTCTTGTTAGAACTGCAAATTAATTCCCTCTCGTGAATCAATTCTCTTTAGAACAACAAATTAATTCCCCTTTCATGTCAATCAATCAATCATGACATCATCTGTCATGTGTGATCGAAACTTTGCCCGGAGACATTTCTGTTGGAACTCCAAATTAATTCCTTTTCGTGAATCAATTCTCTTTAGAACAACAAATTAATTCCCCTATCATGTCAATCAATCAATCATGACATCATCTGTCATGTGTGATCTAAACTTTGCCCGGAGACATTTCTGTTCGAAATCCAAATTAATTTCCTTTCGTGAATCAATTCTCTTTAGAACAAAAAAATTAATTCCCCTTTCATGTCAATCAATCAATCATGATATCATCTGTCATGTGTGATCTAAACTTTTCCCGGAGACATTTCTGTTCGAACTCCAAAGACATTAATTAACTTTACGTCATCTGTCAGACATTTATTAACTTTGCCCGGAAACGATTCGGTTAATGACTCAATAATCCATGAATGTGACGAAGTTCCTGTTTTTCCATTCTCACTGACAAAGACCATAAAAACATCAAATAAATTGAGCAACACACATAACCATCCATGAAACCAGACATAAATGTGACAAAGATCCTGTTTCTTCGTTCTCACTGACAAAATCCATAAAACCATCCATAAATGTGACAAAATTCCTGTTTTTCAAATTCTCACTGACCAAAACCCTAAAACCTCCATGAAAAACATCAAATAAATCGACCAACATACATAACCATCCATGAAAACAGACATAAATGTGATAAAATTCCTGTTTTTTCATTCTCACTGACAACAAACAGACATAAATTATGTAAAAAAAAGTTGTAGGTGGCAGCAGGGGTGCGTGACACGAGTCAATAAGGCATCTCTACTTAGAATTCTCCTAGATTTGAAATCACCTTTTTAATCAAACAGTTCGTGGTAACGAACTGTAAGTAAGAAGCGACCCGGCTCAATGGTAACCGAAACTGCAGAAAACAAAATTTTGATACCAATAGATACATCATAAGAATCAGATTTTAATGCTGATTTCAAATATCAATACCTATCAAAAGTTAGGTGCCTGAGAAAAGTTGGCTGATTTTCAAAAAGGGGAAAAGACCCGCTAAAAGTTTCAGAACCTTAATGAAAATCACACCATCATATTCAGCGTATCAGAGAACCCTACTGCGGAGGTTTCAAGCTCCTTTCTACAAAAATATGGAATTTTGCATTTTTGCCAGAAGAAAGATCACGGATGCGTGTTTATTTGTTTGTTTGTCTGTTTGTTGTTGTTTTCCCAGGGGTGATCGTATCGACCCAGTGGTCCTAGAATATCGTGGAAGGGCTCATTGGAACGTAAATTAAAAGTTCTAGTGTCCTTTTTAAGTGACCAAAAATAATGAAGGGCAACTAGGCCCCCTCCCACGCTCATTTTTCTCCCAAAGTCACCCGATCAAAATCTGGAGATAGCCATTTTGTTCAACATGGTCGAAAACATTATAACTATGTCTTTTAGGATGACTTAATCCCCGAAGTCCCCGGGGGGAGGACTGAAAGTTATGAACTTTACCCAACGTTAACATATAGTATTGGTTATTGGGAAGTATACAGAAGTTTTCAGGAGGGGTTTTTTCTGATAGTGGGGGCTGGGTAGGTCGGTGGTTATCTTGGAGGATCTGTCCATGAAGGAAGTTTTCAAGGGGGAGGGGAAATTGCTATGAAGGGGCGCCAGACTTTCCAGCATTATTTATTGGTTATTGGGAAGTATACAGACATTTTCAGGAAGAATTTTTTTCTGGTGAGGGGGGAGGGGCGGGAGGAGGGGGCTACTCGGGAGATTCTTTCCATGGAGGATGTTTCTTTGGGGTAAAGGATATTTCTATGAAGGGGGCGCCGGATTTCCAAGCATTATTTAAAAATGATCAGAAATTAATTTAAAAAAAACAAGTTTTTCAACTGAAAGTAAGAAGCAACATTACGACTTAAAACGAAGAGAAATTATTACGTATATGAGGGGGTTCTCCCCCAAGTCAATACCTCGCTTTTACGCTACAGTTTTTTTAGTGCTTTCAAAAGAGCTATCTATTCTAATTAAACGGCATTTGTGATTCAGGGGTTTGAGAATTTTTTTTTTTTTTTAACTTTTAACGTAAAGAGCGTGATATTGACTAAGAGGAGAACCCCCTCATATGTCACGTAATAACATATACGTAATAAAAAAAAAAAAAAAAAAAAACAAGCGATACGGCTCAATAGTAATCAAAACTTTTAAAAACGGAATTTTGATGACAATAAATGTATAAAAAGAATGGGCTTATAATGCTGATTCTAAATATATAAATTTTATTACGTTTAGTGTTACTCATCAAAGGCTACGAGCCTGAGAAAATTTACCTGATTTTTTAAAGAGGGCAGAAACATCCCCTACAAGTGAAAGAATTTTAATGAAAATCACATCGTCAGATTCACCGTATCAGAAAACCCTATTACATAGGTTTCCAGCTCATATCTACAAAAATCTGAATTTTTGTATTTTTTGCCAAAAGAAAAATTTACGAATATAGAAGTTCGTTACGTAAGTTAATTTGTAAATTACGTCAGAACCAGATTTAGAGACATCCATTTAGCAAAAGAAAAGTAAAACTTTTATGCAAATTTTGTTTACTTATTCAATGACGGTGAGCCAAAATAAAAGCTGCATTAACTAAAAAACGATCAGAAATTAAATTAAAAAAAGCAAGTTTTTTAAACTGAAAGTAAGGAGCAACATTAAAACTTAAAACGAACAGAAATTATTCCATATATAAAAGGAGCTGTCCCCTCCTCAACGCCTCGCTCTTTACGCTAAAGTTTGAATTTGTCTCACAACTTTATTTTTTTAAACAATAAAAAACTTTAGCGTAAAAAGCAAGGCGTTGAGGGAACAGCCCCTTTCATATACGGAATAATTTCTGTTCGTTTTAAGTTTTAATGTCGCTCCTTACTTTCAGTTTAAAAAACTTGTTTTTTTAGTTAATTTGCTAAAGTGGGGACAGGGACTCTAAATGCAAAAAAATATTTTTCTTGCATTGATGTTAAAATTGCTAAGTTAAAGGGGGAGCCACCCAAATAGCTTCCTGAGGCTGCTCCAAAAATTTAAAAATTTGTAAACTTTAAATCTTTTTGATTCTATAAAGGTTAAGCATTTGAGGTATTGTTGTGTTTTCATCCCAAAACTTTTATTTGTTCTGTTTACCACTTTCAAGGTTTAGTTTTTGCTTTACTTACAGTAATCTACCATAAACTCTTGAATTTTGACCCAGATAGCCCACCAATCCTGCAAGACTTTTTTCTTTATCTTTTCAAAATATTGTACTATCAAAGTCCTAAGGTTTTTTAATCTTTTTTTGAAAGTTTTCTCTTAGAAAGGATAAAAATTCTTTTTGAACGTTTTTACCTATCACTAAATTATTGTTCTGTGTTTTCGAATAAATTAGCTTTAAATTTTCTATAGAACTTAAAGACGCACTACGAAATGATGCAGAAAGTCTGTTTGGAAGTTCTGATCCATTTTTGTTACCTAAAGAAGAAGTCTTTCAAGAGAAGACTTCTTCTACAGGCGGATCTGCAAAGCCTGAACCAGATCGCCACCCCCTAAAATTGGAGCCAAATATTAATATGGACAGTGTATGTTTTTTTTTTTTTTTTATTTCCTTGTAAATTTGTGTGTCAAGATAGAATATTGAATTTTCAACTCCTTGGGAAAATATGGCAGAAATTCAAATATGTTTTTAATGAATAAACTTCAAGCTAGAAAACTTGAAAATATAATTATCTCTCTAAACTCTCAACCAACGTTTTGAAGATTTGTTACAGTCTCTTGTTGTCTTAAATACAGATTCCACAGTATAAATAGTACCAGCCACAGTTTATAGAATTATCCAGTAAGTTTATCGCAGATCATTTCTGGTCTTCATTCTCGGTGTGAACAAAAAGCTCCTCTCACTTATTTCTGCATTAGTGAGTTAGTGTGTTTTCGTCAATCAATGAGAAATGGTTACCAAGTGCATTATTCGTAATTGCGAAAGCAGAAAAAAACTTGGTGAGCCAGCCAAGTGGTTTGCAAGTGTCCCATTTCACAGGTATGACTTAATTTATATACAAATTATGACCTAATCTATTATTTACATACAGTGGACTCAACTGATCGGCCTATGTAGGATTTTATAAAAAAAGGGGGCTGGGGGTTGATAAAATTTGTGAAAATAAGGAATTTTTTCTTCTTCTAACAACTGGTGGAGTAGGCGTGATGGTTTCAGGGGCGGATCCAGGATTTTTTTAGGGGGACGCAAAATAGGTTGATCCGACAAACTTACGTTAGGAGCAAGTTTAATTAATGCTAACTTGCGTCAATTAGGTAAATTACGCTACTTTAGACTACTATAGGGGGGCACCCCTCGTACCCCCCCTGGATCCGCCACTGGATGGTTTATCATTTTTTTTTTCACGTCGTGATGTTTATTTTCTACGATATTTATTTTCTAGATAAGACTACTTTCGTTTTCAATCAATGTTTTCGTATGAAATGGGCAGACCTTTCCTGAACTTTAAACAATAAACACCTCTGTTTGAAAATTTTTGCACTTTGTGAATTTAGATAGCGATAAGGGTTCCTGATTGAGACCAATTTTAGGACTTGGGTTCTAATTATTGGTTGCTGTGGTAAAAGTTGCCACAATAGCCATATCCAAGAAAATACCAAACGTCTGTTAAGAAGTGTTTTTCGTAAAATTCTTAGGGAACTTTCAGAAAATTTTATTTCTACTGATCTTAAGTTTAATATGGCCTTTACTTTTCTTTAAAAAAAACTTTCTTTTTCGTAAAGTTTTCGTAGAATATATATATATATATATATATATATATATATATATATATATATATATATATATATATATATATATATATATATATATATATATATATATATATATATATATATATATATTATATATATATATATATATATATATATATATATATATATATATATATTTATATCGGCGCGTACAAACAGCTCCTCTCATTTGATCTGCCATCAGCGGTCCAATTACCCTGGAACACGTATTTTGGCAGAAACTTTCTCAAAATGCCTTTGAAACCACGTTGAGACTTCGAAACCTATTTTTAATTCATAAAAACATCTAATAACAACATTGCACTACTAATTACCGATTTTCATTTATGTATTGGAATAAATTAATTTAAAATTAAATTCTTCAAAATTAGTTTTCCAACGTTGAAGCCAAGTTTCGCGTCCAAGAGAAATCTGACTTGTCTACCCGTGAAAAGATCTGATCCCGCTTATGTTTATATCTGCAAAAACGTTCTCTGGAGCACTCGCACCTCGGTCCGGGTTTTTATAATGGGTGAGATAGGGAATGATCATACTGCTAATTCTATAAACTGTGTTACCAGCTAAGGGTATGTTTTTAGTTTAATGTATATTATGCGTTATAATTTGTTGGAAAATTCTTTACCCCCTCCCCTTCAAACTCAAAATCCAAGCTGCACCCCAGGTACCGATAATAATGATGGTATAGGTTTTAAACCTCTGCCACACTCGGTCTTTAAATTGCTAGTTTAGACAAGCCTAATATTTATATTAATATAATGATATCATAAAAGTTATTGATTTCGTCATATTTAGTACTATCCTTAAAATTTATTTAGTTTGTTGCATTGATCAAAGCTAACGTAAGTGCGTTAATTACAGGATTAACAATAGGGAGAAGACGCAGAAACAAATCGAAATACAAAATGAGTGCAATGAAACCGAAAAATTAGCCCAGATCATAAGCTTATAAATTACCAGAAAAGAAAATAATCAATAAGAAGAAAAAATTATTTTCCTTGTTGTTGACATTGAGTGACTGCAAGTCTCTGGTAAAGGGTTTTTGACAATGAGAGTTTCTGTTTTGTGTACATTGTTTCTATTAATATCAATACAAGAACATGCTCTTCTTAGAAATTCAAAAATTTTGTTCTCAGTTCTAAAGAATCATTGTGCTGCCAAATTTGACAGGCTTAGGATTAGGATTTTAACACAAATTAGGATCTCACCTAGGAATTACAATAATAAGAAACAAACTCATTAAAGCATTAGAGGAATTGTGTAGTAACCTGACGAATTAAGTAAGAAATTGATTTTTATAATTGAAATTAAAAATGCAATAGCACAAATTATAAGTTATGAAGAAGTTTGGCAATAATGGGTTCTAGATAAGAAGTTTTGAAATTGACCACCTAACTAAGAACTGACAGAATTGCTGTGTAAATGTAGAGTTTTGTAATAACCGCTTCCTTAACTTGACCACCCAGAATTCTTAGAATTTAATTAGCAACTTCTCACAACTACCTAAATAATTGATTTTAATTTGAACAGAAAATCACAGATATTTTGAAATTTCAAAAGGGTCGGAGATTCATCACATTTATTTAATTAATCACATATCTTCTTTAACTTTGATTTGGACCTGAGCATTAGAGCAACTAGCTCCTTTGCATAACCCTTTCTAAGAGTCATAATGATTTGAGAGCAACGATTCCCCTCCTGCTCTCCACGCTCATCATTTCTCTTATCACCTCCAATCAAAATTCGGATATAACAATTTTGTTCATTGTAGTTGAAGGGTCCCAAAATTATGTCTCTGAGGAAGACAACTTTCTTGTATGAATAATTGTCGTATATACTTTGGAGGAGACTCATGGGATTGGTAGTCAGAGGTTCTAGTGTTCTTTTTAAGAGTCAAAATGATCAAGTGATTAAATTTAAAATTTTGGGCACTGTTACTACTACTACTGCTGCTAAATCTAAGACTATTACTATTAACTCTACTCTTACTGCTACTACAATAACTACTGGTGCTACTACTAATAATAATAAATATTATTTAAAAATTTTGGTAGTAGTTAAAATTTTGGGCAATATTGTAACTTTTTGAAATAAATCAAACCACACTATCCCCGCATATGTTTTCAAGAGGACGTATCAGCATTGCTTCAGGATAGGTTGATGGTATTAAGCTGGACGTTTCATCTTGTGTTGAAGGGGTTGTTTAAAAAACGGTGTTACTAACCTACTGCTACTACAACTAATGCTACTACACAAGCTTAGGGTATTAAGATAAAGCTTGCAAGGAATATTTAGGCGGATGCTGAAGCAAATCAAAGCGAACTATGATCCTATAGATTGTCAATAGGGTGACAAAGCAATATCACAATAACGGCTTACATTGTGAAGCCTTTCAGGGTAACTTGTGACAGATTTTGAACTAGCCAAAAGACGCTCTGTGTATTCTTTTGATACTAAGTCTACAGTTACTGTAACTAATGACTCTATGGGCATTTAGTTGAAACGTTTAGTGGAATTTTCAATTAAAAAAAATACACGCATTCAAGTATTACAAGGGCATATAAGCAATATCATAGGTAGCGCTGCTCTATCATAGCATGTAATATCATTGATATTATAAAGTAGCTAATTTGACTTGAAATTTAAAGTTCTAGTATCCTTTTTTAGAGAGGATTTGATACAAACCGTCAGAGCCGTCAGGTTCTATGTTATGTCATGGGGTATTTAAGGTTTTACTGGAATGGATAGATAGATAGATAGATAGGCTGTTTAACTTTAGAAGAAGCTAAATTGAAATTTCTAGTTCCTTTTTAAGCGTCGAAATTGAATTAGCCCCCCCCCTGATAACGATCTTTTTCCCAAACGTATCTGATTGAAATTATGAAATAGCAACTTTGTTTAAAATAGTCCAAAGAACATATAATACTGCCTCTAGGGTTGACACAACCCTCCAGCGCCCTGGGGATAGGGTTGAAAGTTATGCCATGAGGGCATATAAGTGTAAGAATGTGGGAAAGTCATCATAACCTGACTAAATTGTAAAAATAGCAAAGTATGACTTTTGAGTAATTATAAAGGAAACGAAGTATTAATTTTCTTTGAGTAAGGAAACAACATTACATTTGAATAAGAATACCTTTGATTTCATCAAGGGCCATAAAATTCAAATACCGGACCTCCGTTTCAAACTCAAGGGGTCAATGACAAGAAGCATTACGCGACTTGTATCATATGACAAAAACAGGATTTTTAATAGAGAAGCGGAAACTAATCTTTTGAACAAAGAACTATTATGAGGATTACATAAACTGGTCTCTGACCAATGAGAGGAAAGAAGAACAAAATAAGAGAGAACTTAAAATAGGGATTCAGGAACAAAAACAAGGTGGTCTTTTTTTGGATCGAACAAATTGTAAGTGTTTTACTTTATAATTACGATAAGCTACCACTGTCTGTCTGAAATTCTCCTTGGGGATAAAAGTTTTAAGATAAAAGTTAAAATAGGGAGAAAACCTCTAAAAGCTTTCTGTCACTTGAAATTACTTTAATACGTATATAAGAGAAATTTAAGCTTTGAGTATTTCCACCTAGACAAGGCTTGAGCCATTTGGACAAACAGCAATTTTTAAGGTTAGAATAAGCCAAATTAGATTTCCTCCCAGAAATTCAAGCTTTGAATAACTGAGGGTTTAAAGTGGAAAGGAAAACTTAACCAACAAGAAAAAGCTAAGAGAGCCATCTGTGCTTCCCCTAGGCAGCCGAGAGTCCCTTGAGGCTTAGCTTGACTTTATAAGGACCTTATATCCAAAAATTAGAGTTATCGGACACTAATATTAATTAACACCACCCCCTTTTTGTGCCATCTTCAGACGTTTATACGAAGAGGAACACCGTTCCCTTTTTAATCATTCTTTCATTTCGTTAACCCCGTACTGCATGTTTATACAAAGGTGACCTTAATGTTTATACAGGTAGGATTAGGGGAAAAGGGAACAATATTATCAACGTAAGAATTTCCAAACCTTTATGTCCAGATATTTTCAATTAAGCTTTCCCTGCTAATGTTAAAGCTTAATAAAGGTCCAAACAATACACAGCCCTTTCAAAAAATAATAAGAGAATCTCTTGGTTTTGGTTAATGAAAATTTGAATTAAAGGCAAGTACGGTTATTCTTAGCTGAGCTCAACAATAGGTTGAACTAAAGGATTTTAATAACCCAGAACTCAAGCCTTGACTAGCTGTTCAAGAGTGACCCTTTTAAGTAGAAACATTCATTAGCTTAGGATTAACTTTATCTTTTTCTTTTCGGTAAACATTGGTGGATTGACCAAGTAGATCATTAGACCTTAGACCTAGAAGAGGTTTGGAAATATTCAACATAAACAGAATTAGAATATTTTTCTTTTTATCTTCTTTTGTAAATAAAATCAGTTGTCACTGAATTCTGAGTACCGATTTCTTACCCAACGCCTCAGTTTGTATCACGCTACCAAATTTATTAGCGATGTAAGTAAGGGGCAACCTGGTCGAAGCGGTGCTCAAGTTCGGTGCAACTTTCGTTTAAGTGGGGGAAGATTAATTAAATTTACAATCGTTAGTACTATATCGTTAAAACTATATCGTTAGTAAGAACTATATCTTTAGTAAGTGACCTCGATAGAGAATTAAGAATGGAAAGAAACAATAGCTTAGAAATTTTGGGAAGGACCTCCAAGAGAATTATCGTGTATATATCAAAGGAAACTAGTGAAATAAATTTCCTAAAATTACAGATAAACAAAGAAATGACAAAAGGTTCAATCCAAATAAAAAAGATAGTAAAGAAAATAGAGACAGTAATCCTTTCTATTTTCCAAGCAGAAAATAAAAGTTTCCCATTCATTGTCACAGATCTAGCAGACACGCTTAGGAAAATTTTCTAAATTGGAAATTCACTGCCAATAGGTTATAGAACATCGGTTAATTATAGGCGTTATGGCTTACTGGAACTTTATAAATTGACTAGCTACATTGTTGCGACACAACAATTAAAATTGTTGGTTATTTGTGATTTTTCTATATCAAATAAACATGATGGGTTCAGAATATTCGAAATGTTCAACATTCTGTTCCCAGTGTCAAACACTTCGTATTTCTTTCAAATAGAAAATGAGTTAAAATTTTTTGGGTTAAGTAAAGATCAAACTAGATATTTTTTAGAAGATGACAATATAGAAAAAAGATGTAATTTAAAGAGTATACCACTATTGTGCAACCACCAATTTGTTATTAGAAGCACACAAATGAACTCCTGCCGTTTAGCAAACTATATGGAAAATAATGTATTAATTAATAAAGAGTGTCAAACCAAAATTATAAAGGAAAATAAAATCTTAATCCAAAGATTTTGGAAAGGAAAAGTATGTAATGACATCTCATTACAAAGAAGAAATAAGAATACATTTCGAATGTAAAACAGAAAAAACAGTAAATTCACATATATAAAAGGCAGCTCAATAGTGAAATTGCCAGAAGAATGTTCTCTAACTGCAGAAATGTCAAAGATAAACAGTATGTATAGGGGACAGATCACAAAGGAAATGGCACCTTTAAATATATCGATAATTAGCCTAGAAGGAAACCTCTCCATAGCTGGTATAAAAAACGAATGGAGCAAAGAATTTGAAGATTTAATCTCTATATATTTCCAGAACAACTCCAAGACGCAGATTGGCATAGCTGAGCTAAGAAAAATGCACATTTCCTTAAAGGACGAAAAAGGAAGAAAAACGGCTAGCTATTGGACATTTTTTTGCAATACCCTTAGTCTATTTCTATCTTTATTAGGACTAGTCTCTATTGGAATTATATTTAAAACATTGAGAAAACTATGGTTAGACTATAGGAAACAAAAGTCTCAAGGATTCCACGTAAATGTAGAACAGGAAGAGATTGAACTAAATTGATTTTTAGCAAAGTTATGGTTTCATTAAAAAAATAACTGTACTAAGAATTTTAAGTGTGGGAGGTTGTTAGAATGTGGGAAAGCCATCATAGCCTTACTAAATTGTAAAAATAGCAAAGTATGATTTTTGAGTAATAATAAGGGAAACGAAGTATTAATTTTCTTTGAGTAAGGAGACAACAGTACATTTGAATTAGAATACCTTTGATACATCAAGGGCCATAAAATGCAAATACCGGACCTCCGTTTCAAACTCAAGGGGTCAATGACAAGAAGCATTACGCGACTTGTATCATATGACAAAAACAGGATTGTTAATAGAGAAAGCGGAAACTAATCTTTTGAACAAAGAACTATTATGAGGATTACATTAAACTGGTCTCTGACCAATGAGAGGAAAGAAGAACAAAATAAGAGAGAACTTAAAATAGGGATTCAGTAACGAAAACAAGGTGGTCTTTTTTTGGATCGAACAAAGTGTAAGTTTTTTACTTTATAATTACGATAAGCTACCACTGTCTGTCTGAAATTCTCCTTGGGGATAAAAGTTTTAAGATAAAAGTTAAAATAGGGAGAAAACCTCTAAAAGCTTTCTGTCACTTGAAATTACTTTAATACGTATATAAGAGAAATTTAAGCTTTGAGTATTTCCACCTAGACAAGGCTTGAGCCATTTGGACAAACAGCATTTTTTAAGGTTAGAATAAGCCAAATTAAATTTCTTCCCAGAAATTTAAGCTTTGAATAACTGAGGGTTTAAAGAGGAAAGGAAACCTTAACCAAGAAGAGAAAGCTAGGAGAGCCATTTGTGCTTCCCCTTGTCAGCTTAGAGTCCCTTTAGGCTTAGCTTGACTTTATAGGGACCTTATATCCAAAAATTGGAATTATCGGACAATAACATTAATTAACCCCACCCCCCTTTGTGCAATCTTCAGACGTTTATACGAAGAGGAACACAGTTCCCTTTTTAATCATCCTTTCATTTCGTTAACCCCGTACTGCATGTTTATACAAAGGTAACCTTAATGTTTATACAGGTAGGTTTAGGGGAAAAGGGAACAATATTATCAACGTAAGAATTTCCAAACCGTTATGTCCAGATATTCACATTAAGCTTTCCCTGCTAAAGTTAAAGCTTAATAAAGGTCCAAACAATACACAGCCTTTTCAAGAAATAATAAAAGAATTTCTTGGTTTTGGTTAATGAAAATTTGAATTAAAGGCAAGTACGGTTATTCTTAGCTTAGCTCAAAAATAGGTTGAACTAAAGGATTTTAATAACCCAGAACTCAAGCCTTGAATAGCTGTTCAAGTGTGACCCTTTTAAGTAGAAACATTCGTTAGCTTAGGATTAACTTTATCTTTTTCTTTTCGGTAAACATTGGTGGATTGACCAAGTAGATCACTAGACCTTAGACCTAGAAGAGGTTTGGAAATATTCAACATAAACCGAATTAGAATATTTTTCTTTTTATCTTCTTTTGTAAACAAAATCAGTTGTCACTGAATTCTGAGTACCGATTTCTTACCCAACGCCTCAGTTTGTATCACGCTACCAAATTTATTAGCCCTGTAAGTAAGGGGCAACCTTACAACTGGTCGCAGCGGTACTCAAGTTCGGTGCAACTTTCGTTTAAGTGGGGGAGGATTAATAAAATATATAAAATTTAGTACAATTTAGTCCTGTTCCTCACAAGAAAATGTGTGTTCAGTTTTCCAAACCTACCCAAGACAGAAAAGTTTGAAAAAGTGTTCATTAAAGGAAATTTTAACCTTAGGGGGAAGCTCAGACAGACCTTTATCTTTTATCTTCCTAAGATTCTGTCTTTCTTCTCCTTTTCTTTCTCTTTGCTACACGTTCTAGTGTCCGAAGCGTCTACAATTTACAAAAAAATGGTCATAGTTTAATCATCCTCAAGAGTATGTAATATAATACTAAACTTGAGGGTAAATTTAAACCAAGGTACTGAGAAAATTCTCATACAATTCATAAGTAGACCCATTTTAGCGACTTAAAGCACTATAAGGGATCAAAACGTTTCCAAAGCTAAGAATTGAAAAGAATAGATCCATCATGAGTTCCAATGAAAACAAAATTAAAGAATTAGAAATTGCACTACGACACGCGCAAGAGGAGAGAATAAGAGTAGAAGAGGACGCACAAGCTAAAATAAACGCTCTACAAGAGCAATATGGAGACGCTCCAGTCACAAACAGGCTTCAAAACCTATTTGTGGAGCAAGCGCCCCCCATCTCGTTACTAACATATCCAAATGAAATCCATTCATGGATTATCACACTTAAACAAAGGAGTTTAGGGAAAGATGATATTGCTATGATAAATCAAGCTATCTGTTACACAAGAGGAGAGATACAAAGATTCGCAACAAGTTTAGATATTTCCAAAATAAAAGATTTAGACCATTTAGAAAGACTTCTAAAAGAAGCCTTTTTACATGAAGAACCAACTGCACAAAAACTGCAAGAGCTGCTCTCTGAAAAATAAAGGCCATCTGAGTTATCGCACCAATTTTACTCCCGGGTTAGGGGAAAGGAAATAGATTATGGAAAAAATGCTCCTGGCATAAGAGGAAATGACATTACGATGAGTATTTTTAAGGGTGGCATGCTCCCTTCCATTGGAAGGAGAGTATTAGAACAATCTAAGGCCTCGGACGACCAAGATGAATTATTAAAACTTGCAAAAAGATTCAAAGCAATAAATATAATACATAGAGATTCCCCAGATATGTCCCTGGGAGCAGCAGTAGTAGACTCAAGAGACAGAAATTCCGCTAAAGAACCTGGAGTTAACCACAGAGTAGAATATAAAAACAAGGGCAATTATAAGTATGAAAAGGGAAAATGTTTTAATTGTGGGAGACTGGGACACATGAAAGTGGATTGCAAAGTCCCAAAGTGTACGAATTATGGAAAACCCGGACATTATCGTAAAGATTGTTAGCAAAGTCTAGCATGTATAAGATGCCAAGAATTTGGGCATAGTGCAGACAAATGTATGGCACCAAATCCTATTGAAAAATACTAATCAGGCAGGACTTAGAGGAGGTATGTCCCAAGCCTGAAGATAAAAACACAAACCCTCCTTCTAACCAAAATGAAGATATTTGTTATAGTGCGTTGCAGGAAAATAAAACTGAACCCAGTTCTTTCCCATTTATGTGGACTGTTAAAATAGCAGACCAAAATTTTGCAAAATGTTTTGTAGATAGCGGGTGCCAAAAAAGCTTATTAAAGGAGGAAATATTTCAAAAATTCCCAGTAGAGGTTCGTAGACGCCTCAAACCGTCCTCCCGAAACGTGAAATCTTTAAGTGGAGAGACTTTACCACTAATAGGAGAGATAAATGTAGCATTTTGCATTACAGATGAGGCAAAACGGAATGAAAGATTTTGGAAATTTTTAGTCGTCCCAGACTTGAGATTTGACGTAATTATAGGATATGATATTTTAAACAAACTTGATTGTACTTTAAATTTAAAATATAATAAAATCTCTTTAGGAAATACAAGTACGGAGGAAATAAATTCCCTTGCGTTTTTTACGGAAGAAATTTCGGGAAGGGGATTGACATATATAGGGAAACAGGTCTGTATTCAGGCCAATTGTTTCAAAATCATTAAGGCCAAAATGTCAAATCACTCAGCACCCTTTGTAGCTCACGGCGACACTATAATGTTTACCCCGAATATTCAGACACAATTACAAATATCTCCGTCGCTATGTGAAACTTATAACAATGCAATAAAAATAGTTTACTTTAATACGAGCGATGAACCTCTAAACTTACCACGAGGTAAAACCGTTGGTTCATATGAGGTGATAAACAATGAATATTTAACGGATGCGTATCTCTTCGCAGCAGGAGTAATAGAAAATAAAGAGGAATCCCTCTCTATAGAGGAGGATAAAATAGGATGGGAAGACAACGAATTTTTGAAGAGAATTAAAACGGGTCCGTTAAGTTCAGAAAGAAAAAAAATAGTAGAGACAGTCTTATTAAAATTGAAACGAGCCTTCGCAACTGGACCTTATGATGTAGGGCAAAATGACCTCCCAGGATATAAGGTAAAACTAGACCAAGATATACCTATTAAGTGTGTCAAACAATTCCCTTTACCATTTTTAATGACAGAATGTATACAAAAACACATAAACGAAATGGTAAAAGTAGGAATAATTGAAATAAGACGTTCTGAATATACAGCTCCAATATTTTACATAGGAAAACCCGGAAAGGATGGAAAAATTCCACCAAAAAACTTGTGTGATGAAAGTAATAGTCGGTTCCTCATAGATTTAAGAGCAATAAATAAGGGGATAAAAGACTCACAGTGGGGTATTCGAAGAATTTCAGAGGTCATCTCTGATCTATCTAATAAAACCAAATTCATTTCAACTATTGATATTAGAAATGGATTTAGTCACTTTAACTTAGCTGAAGAAAGCCAAAAATATTTTAGTTTCTCAATTAAGGGGATTTCTTATGTATTTAAGCGGGTGCCACAAGGGTCAGTTTTCTCGCCCCGCGCGTTTGTTGAATTTTTAAATCAGGTCTATGGACCCGAATTTTCTTCATTTTTATCGAGTTATGTAGACGACTTGACAATATATACGTCAGTTAACTTTGAAGAACATTTGAAACATATTGAACTAACTTTAAAACAGGCTATAAAATTTAATCTAAGCCTTAATATTGATAAATCTCAATTTTTTTCGGAAGAATGTCACTTGTTAGGGTTTCGGGTCTCCACAGAAGGAGTTAAGCCGCAAGCACAAAAAATACAAGCTATAAAGAAATTCGAACCACCAAGTGACGTCACAGGAATTAGACCATTTCTAGGCTTAACAGGTTATTACAGGGGATTCTATCATAATTACACAAAATTAGCCGAACCTTTAATTCGACTAACTAGAAAAAATGCTCCTTTTATTTTCGGCCCAGAACAAAGCGTAGCCTTTAAAAAATTATAAACAGAATTATTAAATCCAAATAGTATTTTTTTAGAATTTCCAGATAAAGACAAAGAATTTTACCTTGTCACAGATGCCTCGAAAAAAAGTATTTCTTCAATTTTAATGCAACAATGTGAAACGACAGATAGATTTCGAATTGTGGCAACCTATTCAAAGGGTCTTAGTGGTGCAGCCTCAAGGTTTGATAAACACAACAGGGAACTGTTCGCCCTAGTACAAAGTCTAAAGCACTTACAAAAAGGGTATTTATGGGCCGCGAGAGCTCACATATTTGTAGACTGTGCAGCACTAACATGTCTTAAAAGATCAAAGGATCTTCACTCAAAATTGCGGTTCTATTAGATAACGATTTGTATACATATCATCACATTAGCACCAATAGGAACCCTGCAGACTATTTGAGTCGCCCTAGCTCACAATTTGTTAAGGAAAATAGGTCAATTAATCTTGATGAGTTAGAAGTAGAATATTTAGCCCTATTAGGAGACGAGGAACCGATTGATTTTTTTGGAATTGGTAAAGAAGAAATGAGGGAATTTCAATTAGAAGACCCTGAAATTAATGTAGCAATTGATGAAATAATAAAATTTGAAAATACACTCTTAGGCTTAAAATCTCCTCAGGATATAGATAAAAATAATGAAAAGTCTAAAGAGGGTAGAAATGAACAGTCGAGCCAGACTGGTTTGACCAGGCCCTGTGAGGGATGTGAGTCAAATACAGGTAGCTCAAACATTCCCGGAGCTATCATACCATTGAAAGGGGATGAATTCAGTAGTAATACTGAAAAGGAGTTTCCTTCTATAAGAGGGAACAAGCCTGGGTACAGGGATAGATGCCTAACCTCTGGGGCTATCCACGGCAAACTGAAAGAGGTAAAAGTAAAGGGCAGTACGCATGCGTGTGTTACTGACAGCAGGTCAATTTTAGAGGGGAGTGACATTGAACCCTGTAAAGGACAAGTTCTGACGGCGGAACTTGCGAAGACCAGAACTACTGTAGAAGTTACTGGCACTAAGGATAATCGGGCCGAATTCCAAACGTCCAGGGATTCAGCATCGGAGAGGGACGAGCCGTTATGGATACGACAAGCTCGGGCGGTGGAGCTTGCAAAGACTAGGACTTTAGAAAGGGTCACTAGCATGGATAATTGGGCTGGGTCTGGGTTACCCGCAGACATAGGCACCAAGAGGGGTAAGCCGCAGTAAGAATTGTCCAAAATTTGACGTTTCGGGCAGAGCTCAAATTAACAACAGACCAGAAACTTCAAATTTGGGGGAAGGGAATCTTTTTGTTGTAAAATGGTTAAGAGATCTTCAAATGATCCTAGTCGAAGGGTTATTGTACGCAATAGACGATTCAGAAAAAAGGAAACAGATGCATCAATTTAAAATCATCCTACCAAAAAAACTAATTAGTGGAATTATTAATCTTATGCATACGAGCCTTTTCCTAGGAACACAAATGGGGACTATGAAAACTTTGAATAAGTTAAAACAAAGTTGTGTTTTTGAAAATATGTACTGCCAAGTTGAGGAGGCGGTAAAGAATTGTGATCTATGTTTAAGAAGGAATAAAGTTAGCAATATATATCCTAAATTGAGAGAAAGTATTTTCCCTGACCACCTATTTCATATCTGGTCAATGGATACCACGGGAAAATTACAACTTTGCGCTAATGGTGACCAATATATAATTATTGCGGTAGAGCATTTTACTAAGTACACAGTGATAGCACCAACCAAAGACCTCAGGTCAAAAGACCTCGGTTATTCTTAGCTTAGCTCAACAATAGGTTGAACTAAAGGATTTTAATAACCCAGAACTCAAGCCTTGACTAGCTGTTCAAGTGTGACCCTTTTAAGTAGAAACATTCGTTAGCTTAGGATTAACTTAATCTTTTTCTTTTCGGTAAAAATTGATGGATTGACCAAGTAGATCACTAGACCTTAGACCTAGAAGAGGTTTGGAAATATTCAACATAAACTGAATTAGAATATTTTTCTTTTTATCTTCTTTTGTAAATAAAATCAGTTGTCACTGAATTCTGAGTACTGATTTCTTACCCAACGCCTCAGTTTGTATCACGCTACCAAATTTATTAGCCCTGTAAGTAAGGGGCAACCTTATATAAGGTTTTTATGGACTGGGCTGTTGTATAGACTTCAGATGGGGCTCATTTGATTTGAAATTGAAAGTTATAGTGTCCTTTTTAAGGGTCATAGTGATCTGAGAGAAAACAGCCCCACCATCCACGCCCGTCATTTTCCTTAGCACCTCCAATCAAAATTTGGACAGAGCAATTTTGTAGTTGAAGGCTCCGCTAATTATATCTGGGAGGAGAACAACCCCCTCCCCTACAGCTCTCAGGGCAAGAGTTGTAAGTTGTTTCCTGGGGGTATATAAGGTTTTTATAGAAAGGATGGTCGTATATGCTTTGTAGGGGACTCATGGGATTGGTAATCAGAATTTCTAGCTCCCTTTTTAAGAATCAAAGTGATCAGAGTGCAGCCAACTCCCCCCCCCCCCTGACGCACACAATAAAACGTCGTGTTTTCCCGAGGTGCATCCAATAGATATTTTGAGAAAGTCCTTTTATTCAAAATAGTCCAAAGATCTTATAACAAGGGTTTTGAGGTTGATTCAAACCACCAGAGTCTGAGGGTGAGGGTTGTAAAATCTAACCCTGGGGCATTTAAGGTTCTTATGGGAGGATGGCTATATAAACTTTATAGGTGGCTTCTTTGGTTGAAATTGGGAGTTCTAGTTCCCATTTTAAGATTCAATAGTGATGAAGGTCAAATAGCCACCCACCCGACTACTCATCTTTTTATTAAATGTATCTGATTGAAATCTTGCGATAACAATTTGGTTTACAATAGTCCAAAGAACATGTAACAATGACTCCAGGATTTGCACAAGCCCCCAGAGCCCTGGGGTAAGTGTTTTAAGTTATACCTTTGGGGCATATAAGGTTTTTATGGAATGAGTGGTCGTATTAAATTCAGATGGGTCACATTTTATTTTAAATTTGAAGTTATAGTTCCCTTTTTAAGAGTCAAAGTAATTTGAGAGAACCCCCCTCACCCCACGCCCAACATTTTCCATAACAAACATCCAAACAAAGTTTTGAGCCTTTTTTTAGCACTGTTGAAAGGTTCAGTAATTATGAGTTTGGGGATGCCCCCCCGAGGCCTCAGGCAGGGGTTGCAGGTTATGCAGTTTGTTCATTGTTTACATATAGTATATGTTATTGAGAAAAGGTATGTATGCTTGACCACTACTTTCCCAGAATACGAAGGGTATTAAGATGAGTTTTTCAGGGAATGTTGAGTGGAGTGTTGAACTAAATCCTAACCTGTTATTTGTATATATGTTGTCAAAAGGATGTAACTCAGGAATGACTGAGTATGTTAATATGTAATTTTCAGGAAGTGGTAAGGGAGATGATCAAATTGACCAAAATTACTACTACGACTATTGAACTTAAGGGTATTAAGAAACAAATTTTGGTCAATATTGTAACTGTATTGAAATAAATTGAAATACACTATGCTCACATAGGTTGTCAAGTGGATGTATCAGCAATGCTTCAGGACCGGTTAATGGTATGAAGTTAAATATTTCATCTTGTGCTGAAGGGGTTGTTGAAAAAAATATCCTGCGTACATACTGATACTAATGCTACTTCACAAGCCTAGGGTATTAAGGTAAAGCTTTCAAGGAATGTTTAGGTGGATGCTAAAGCAAATCAAAACGAACTATGATCATGTAGATTGTCAATTGGGTGACAAAGCATTCGACCTTTTAGGTTAAGTTGTGACAGATTTTGAACTATCCAGAAGAAACTATGTTTATTATTTTGATACTAACTCTACATTTACTGTAATTAATGAGACTATTGTAATTGATGAGTATTAAGTTGAAGCTTTTAGGGAGATTTTCAATTAAATTAAAAAAACTATACGCATGCAAGTATTAAAAGGGTATATAAGCATTATCATAAGCAGTGCTGCTCTATCGTAGCAAGTAATATCATTGATATTTTCAATGAGCTAATTTAATTGGAAATTTTAAGCTTTAGTACCGTTTTAAGAGTCAAAAGTGATTGGAGGGCAATCAGCCTTCCTCTTTATCTCATAATTGTCCAAACACTTCCCATTCAAAATTTAAGATAACCATTTTGTTCAGCATTGCTTAACGGTCTTGTAACTGTATCTCTAGGGCTATTGCGTAGGTCAAAGCCCCACAGTTATGCAATTCACCCATTATGTTTTAAAAACTAAATGTTCCCTTTAGGTCAAATCAAAAAGCATTTTGTGTATGCTAATTTTCAAGAAAGCATCTCAGCAGTATCAAAAGAACGACTGAGGGTATTATTTTCAATCTTCGCAGCTGCTTCTATAACTACTTCTGCTCTTAAAATTTAACTAAATCAAAAGAGTCTAGGTGTATCCAAGCTCTCAAAGAGCGTAGATATATTTTTTTGCGAATGGTATCAAGTTTTATTTTTCTGGTCATCTAGAGGAGGTATAAAACTAAATTAAACACTTCTATTTGTGTCCACATTTTTAAATGGATTTATATTGTTAAAAATTGTCGAAAGATTTTCTCCGTCATACAAATAGCAGGCCAAACTATAAATTCATATAGAAAAACCGAAAAGATCTTAGCTATTATTTTTTTCCCCTAAAAAAGATTATGTCGATATAAAACGAACAGAAACTAATTAAAAAACACTTTCCACAAAATAAGTTTTTTCAAAGAAAAGTAAAGAGCTCCAGTAGACCAAAAATGAGCCAAAATAAAATCAAATAATCCACTAAGCGTAAAGCTACCACAAACTGGAATTGATATATAAATGAAACCCAATGCAAACAGAAATTAAAATAAATAACCAAGTCAAACTCAAAACGACCAGAGCATAATTTGCACTTCACTAAAAAAAAATTTTTGTGCTATCCCTTTCATTACTTTAATAAATCAATTAGTATTAACATTTCAGGAATAAATGTCAGCTTGTGTATATTAAACTGGTTATGTACATTCATTTGTATTTTTTCAGTAAAGTGTAAAACTTGTTGGTAAAGCAGCTCCGCCGTCTGACATGCAATCTGACCAAAAGAACCTTGATAGTCTTGTGACTTGGGCCGATACATCACTCCTCTCTTCAATGTTCATAATTGCCATGTTATACACTTTGGCAATAATAATCCACATTAGCAGTACCATCTCCATGGTAACCGCCTCTGTAGTTTCAGAAAAAAAAATCTTGGAATTAGTGCTGATCATCAACTTAAGTTCAACACCAATGCAAAATCTGTATCGTCGTCTGCCCTACAATCTGCCGGAATAATCAAAAGAACTATCTCCAGCAGACACCCAAAAGTATCTATGAATCTCTACAAGGCACTAAATTGCCAGCGCCTAGAGGTTGGATTGTCTCTGGCGTCACTCTACTTAAGACGGACAAGGAAATAACAGAAAGAGTACAACGAAGAGCAACCAAAATGGTTGAAGGCCTCAAAAAATGCCTTACGAAGAACGTTTACGTCATTTGAAGCTACCTACTCTCGCATACTGGAGTAAACTGGCGAAATGATTGTGGCACTTGAAATTATTTCCAAAAATTTTCGCAGGCCATAAATGATATTATTACGAGACGATATCCAAATTAAAATCCCCCATAACCAAGACTTAATCTGCATCATCAATCTTTTCTAAAAACTATTCATATATATTCAAATGCTCTGGTACTGATGCAGAGGGTGGCAGGTATATTACAGAACAAATAATTTTTTTTTGTAATTACCATGATCTCGATCGACATACTTTCAAAGATCATTTTTTCTTGTTAAAACTAGACAAGTCATTCTTAATTACCCAAGAGATCCCCTTTTGAACAAAAAATGATAGCCCTCAACCTGATCGTGCTATTCTGTTATTGTAAGTAAAATCACAACCAACACACTTTAAATGGTTTTCACTGCCATTAATAAGAATTAATTAAAAAAACTTTTTCCGCAAAATAAGTTTTTCAAAGAAAAGTAAAGTGCTCCATTAAACGAAAAATAAGCAAAAATAAAATCAAGTAATCTACCAAGCGTGAAACTACCACAAATCAGCATCAATAAATAAATGAAACCCAAAACGAACAGAAATTACAATAAATAACCGAGTCAAACTCAAAACGATCAGAAATTAACATAAGTTGGGCTCAAAACCCCTATGCCTTCCCAAAGCCAGAACAAAATTCGCACTGTTTGAGAATGAAGAATCTAATGCTCAGGTGTCAAGGTGCTCCTGCAGTAATAACATGGATTATCGTAGATACTGCCAATTAAAAGCGCTGGGAATGGTTTTGTCACTCATTTACTTAGGCATGCTGAAAATAATGTTCATAAATGGAATCGCAACAACATGGACAGTCAAATCAAGTAATTCTTGGTGAACAGGAGGGCCTGAGGATTTTAATTAAAAATAATTTACCGAGGCTTACCCTAATTGGCTGTTTCTCTCATTTATTTTCTCTTTGTTCGTCTGCTGTCTGTAAAAAAAAAACAACATCTAACATCGTGCAATTAGGCATGACATCTAGAAATACATTTTGGAAAGTGACAAGAAGAACTGAAAGATTTTTAGTATTCTATCTGTCGCCATTCCTACCAGTTGTGGAACACCAACTACTTCTTCTATTCTATCAGTTCGAACAGATTCTAAGCGTGATTTTTTTCTCGGGTGTTTATATTTTTATTGTTTCCAAGTAGCCAGTATGCTCTTTACCTCTATAGGTATTGTCATTGTGACTGGAGTGTATGTCACTGTCTTTAGAGATTGGCGAGAAACTCTCCAAACTATAGGTGTGGTGGCAGCGATTCAAAATCGCATTTCTGAAGATACAGGCTAGTATAGTCTTTAAAAACAGCATATATGAAGTCTGTAAATGCCTATAGTATAAAATAATACCTTAATTGTTTTGAGATTTCAAAGGTATGCCCAAAATATGGGATGAGCTGTAACGATAAATGCTATTGAGTTGCAAAAAAAAACTTAAAAAGTAGTACGTATTTTTTTTTAATGCATCTTCAATTCAATAAACTATGGAAGGAGAATAATTTTTTACAACACTGGCGGATTCAGGGGGAGGAGGACCCCGGGCCCCCAAGATATTTTATGGCGCCCTCTTATCCAGTTGTTTTTCTTGTTTTACTCTTTGTTTAGAATAATTTGGTCAATAACTGACAGCTTTATCACATTGCCCCCCCCCCTCCCCGATATTTTGCTCATTGGTACCTTTGTCATATTGGGTTTCACCGAAGATTTTGCTCTAGGTCCGCTCCTGTTTGACGAATTATTGATAATTTTCTGTAAGTTGATAGCATGTCCCTTTCAGTAGTTCAACTAGAAACTGTTTTTAAGAGTTCAAGAATCAAAACCTGAGGCACCGATATCAAGTTGCGTGAAGCAGAATTTTTTACCATGTATGTTTTATAGTCTGAATATTTCATTACAAAAACTTACATTTCGTCTTGACAAATTTGGTTGAGTGTTTTCCCTCTACATGTTTAATGGATGCAATTCAGGAGCATAAAATTGCTTAATACTGCTCATATCAGATACAGATTCAAGGAAACATAGTACAATGAATGGAAACTAGTAGTCAGCAAGGCTACTACTTGGAGACGCAACATATTGAGAAAAATATATTGAAGATTTAGCATTTAGTAGTAGTAGTAGTAGAAGTAGTACACAATTGACGGTTCATGTCTCTCGTATAGTTTTTCCCGTAGGGATAAAATCTAGGGAACGCCAGAACATCAATTCTGTCTTGATATAAATCTCCTATCCCAACCAATCTTTCATCTTAAGTTGTTCACAATCAACCTTCTTATTCTAACAGAAATCATATGAAGTCTTGACTGATACATTCAAACATCAAAAACAAGGAGAACAATAGGGAATTTTTATCGTAAGACATAGGGGATTTTTGAATGAATATTTTGTCCCTCTGTCCAAGGGCCGTCCTCAGCTTAAATATATAAAAGAAGAAAAACTTTCAACAACATACGACCAATAAAAACTAAAATAATTTTTTTTCACAATTAGAATTTGAAAATCCTAGCCTAAAAATATTTTTTGAAGATTTTGCCCCTACTAGTAATGACCATAGACATGAAGCAGGTAGTTCGAGAAGCAATTGAAATCAGACTTAAGATTAATAATAGTTTTTACTTAAATAGGGACTTGGGGGAATATTCACTAAATGCTCTATACACAAGTTTACTTAAAAACGATCTTACAAAATATTTTAAAAAACAGTAGACATTCACACAGAACCAGTCACAAAAAGAACATTGAGGTCAGTTGCCAAAAAGGCAAGATTAGCAATAAGACCGTGTTTTTAGTTATTCTTCTTTCATTTCAACGAATTGCCTTGTTTCATCTCACTTTATTTATCAGTCCTGGTTGAACTTCGCTAAAGTAATGATGCTGGGACTGATTAAAGAAAAAAATCATTTTAGATTTTATTGGTCGTATGTTGTTTTAAGTCTTTCTTCTTTTATATATATATATCTTTTGCTGATGACGGCCCTTGGATATAAGTATTCAATGGACATAAATTGGCCAAAATATTCATTCACAAAATTTCCACTGTCTTACGAAAAGAATTCCCAATTGTTCTTCTTGTTTTTGATGTTTGTAATGATAAAGTCGGTACTGATGCGTCTAATGGCTGTATTAAATAATTTTCAACCATATTAAATCTCGCGTACTTAGTCAGCTTTTCCAAAAATAATTCAAGAAAGCTTTCAACAAAAGAAGGTTTTGGAATATGAGGCCTTTTTCAAGTTTCTCTGACAAAGATTTCAATAAAAACTTACATACCCCCAGGGCAAAACTTATAACCCTTGCCCTGAAAACTGTGGGGGGAGTGTCCTGCTCAAAGGTATAATTTCCTGAACTTTAAACTGCGTGGAATAAAGAGGCTAACTCAAAATTTTGAGTGGATGAGTTTGGGGAAATCGTGGGCGTGGAAGGGGAGTTAGTTACCTTCCAATCACTTTCGACTATTCAAAAGAACACTAGCCATTTCAATTTCCAATTGAATGAGCCCTTTTGGAAGTTTCTATGACAACGCGTTCTATAAAAACGTTGAATGCCCCCAGGGCATAACTTACAACCGTTGCTCTCAGGGCTGTTGGGGGGGGGGGGGTCATCCTCAAAGACCTAAGTTCCTGAAGTTTCAACTACGCTGAAGAACATGGGTATCTGAAAATTTTGATTGGATGTGTTTGGGGAAAAGATGGGCTTGAGAGGGGGGTTAGTTGCCCTCCAATTGCTTTTGACTATTAAAAAGGGCACCAGACCTTTGAATTTCCAATCGAATGAGCGTTTTTTGAAGTTTCTACGACAACAATTTCTATAAAAACCTTATATGCCCTGAGGGCATAACTTAAAACGCTTGCCCTGAGGGCTGTCGGGGGGGGGGGGGGTCATCCTCTAAGACCTAATATCCCGAACTTTCAACTCCTTTGGACAAAATGGCTATCTTAAAATTTCGATTGGATGTGTTTCGGGAAATGGTAGGCGTGGAAGGGGTCTTAGTTGCCTTCCATTCACTTTTGACTATTAAAAAGGGCACAAGACACTCCGATTTTCAAGTGAATGAGCCCTTTTCGAAGTTGATACGACAACTTCTTCGATACGAAGTGCCCTAGTCTAAAGGAAAAAATAATAAATAATACATTGTGCCAACATCGTTCTTATATGCTCCCAGTTCAAAACTTAAAATACTTGCCCTGAGGATTGTGGGGGAGTGCCCTCCTCAAAAGCATATTTTTCTATTTGGAAATCAACTCCGCCGAACAAAATGGCTATCTCAAAATTTTGATTGGATGTGTTTCGGGAAATGGTGGACGTGGAAGGGGTGTTATTTGCCTTCTAATAACTTTCGACTATTAAAAAGGGCACAAGCCACTCACAATTGCAGTTGAATGAGCCCTTTTCGAAGTTTCTTCGACAACTTTATCTATACGAAGTGCCCTGGGCCCTGGTCTAAAGGAAAAAATAATAAATAATACATTCTGCCAACATCGTTCTTTTATGCCCCCAGGGTATAATTTAAAACCCTTTCCCTGAGGGTTGTGGGCGAGTGACCTCCTTAAAAACATATTATCTATCTGGAAATCAACTACACTGAACAAAATGGCTATCTCAAACTTTTGATTGGATGTGTTTGGGGGCATGATGGGCGTGGGGAAGGGGCTAGTTACTCTTCAATCATTTTCGACTATTAAGAAGGGCACTAGCCACTCCAATTTTCAATCGAAAGAGCCCTTTTCGAAGTTTCTATAACAACTCCTTGGACAGAAAGTGTCCTGGTCTAAGATCACAAAAAAATAATACATTCCGCCAACTTCGTTCTTTACTTAGGCAGCGCTATTGCGCTGCCTATGATATGGTCAATCAGCCGGGTACCCAGAAGAATCCTTAAGCAATTTCATAGGTAGCGCAATCTTGCTACCTAAGTAAAGAACGATGTTGGCACAATGTATTTTAATTTTTTCTTTCATACCAGGGCACTTCGTACCGAAGGAGTTACATCGAGAAGGGCTCATTCGATTGGAATGGCTAGTGCCCTTTTTAATAGTGGAAAGTGATTGGAAGGCAACTAACACCACTTTCGTACCCACCATTTCCCTAAAACACATCCAATCAAAATTTTGAGATAGCCATTTTGTTCAGCGTAGTAGGTTTCCAGATAGAAATTATGTTTTTGAGGAGGACACTCCCCCACAGCCCTCAGGGAAAGGGTTGTAAGTTATGCCCTGGGGGCATATAAGATTTTTATAGAAAGTTTTGTCATAGAAACTTCAAAAAAGGCTCATTCGATTGGAAATTCAAAGGGCTGGTGCTCTTTTAAATAGCTGAAAGTGATTGAAGGGCAACTAACACCCCTCTTACGCCCACCTTTACCCCAAACACATCCAGTCAAAATTCTGAGATAGCCAATTTGTTCACGTAGTTAAGAGTTCTAGAAAGTAGGTCTATCAGGATGACAACCCCCACAGCCCTCAGGGCAAGGGTTGAAAGTTATGCCCTGGGGATATTTGAGGTTTTATAGAAACCGTTGTCGTAGAAACTTCAAAAAGGGTTCACTCGATTGGAAATTAAAATGGCTGGTGTCCTTTTTACTAGTTGAAAGTGATTGGATGGCAACTAACACCCGTTCCGCGCCCACCATTTGCCCAAACACATCCAGTCAAAATTTTGAGATAGCCATTTTCTTCAACGCAAACGAAAGGACCGGAAATTATATCTTTGAACTGGACACTCCCCCTACAGTCTTCAGGGCAAGGGTTTTGAGTTATGCCCTGGGGCATATAAGGTTTTTATAGAAAGCGTTGTCGCAAAAACTTGAAAAAAGGTTCATTCGATTGGAAATTCAAAGGGCTAGTGCCCCTTTTAATAATTGAAAGTAATTGGAAGGCTACTGACTACCCTCTCACGCCCAACATTCCCCCAAACATCTTTGGGGGACTTCATTTCGAAATTTTTTGATATCAGGGCGCTTCGTATCGAAGGAGTTTTGGTAGGAACTTCAAAAAGGGCTAATTTGATTGGAAATTGGAACGGCTAGTGTCCTTTTTAATAAGTGATTGAAGGGCAACTAAAACCCCTTCCACGTCCACCTTCCATGTCAAAAGTGATTGAAAGGCAACTAAAACCCCTTCCACGCCCACCATTTTTCCAAACACATCCAACCAAAATTTTGAGATAGCTGTTTTGTTCAGCGTAGTTTATATCCAGATAAAAATTATGTATTTGAAGAGGACCCCCCCCCCCATAGACCTCAGGGCAAGGGTTGTAAGCTATGCCCTGGGGTTATATAAGGTTTATATAGGAAGCTTTGTCTTAGAAACTTCACAAAGGGTTCATTCGATTGGAAGTTCAAAGGACTAGTGCCTTTTTTAATAGTCAAAAGTGACTGGAGGGCAACTAGCCCCCCTTTCACGTGTGGCGAAGAGGAACCCCCCTCCCCCCATAGACCTCAGGGCAAGGGTTGTAAGCTATGCCCTGGGGTTATTTTAAAGGAAGCTTTGTCTTAGAAACTTCAAAAAGGGTTCATTCGATTGGAAATTCAAAGGGCTAGTGCCTTTTTTAAGAGTCAACAGTGACTGGAGGGCAACTAGCCCCCATCTCACGTGTGGTAAAGTAGTATTATGGTTGTTGAGGACATGTTGTTGTAGATCCCTTTATTCTCCCTTTATAGGGGAGATAATCTATGGCCCTAAGGTAATTAAACTTTGGTAGCGTTCCTTAGGCTATGACCGGACTAATGAGGCGTACCAGCTGGGTATATTTGAGGGACTAAATGTAGATTGTAGAGTGGTCGGCTATAATACAATGCTTTTATTCAGTTAACATATACTAGTGCAAGGTTCAAT
>NC_142805.1:14360426-14426336 GCF_049724085.1 Artemia sp. Qi Xiang Cuo
TGTTATTCCAGAGATAATTTATTAGATTGTGGAATCAGCCGTCTTAGTTTGGAATTAAATAAAAAAAAACATGTTTTTTTTAACTGAAAGTAAGGAACGACGTTATAATTTAAAACGAACAGAAATTATTCCGTATATGAAAGGGGCTGTGCCCGTCTCCACGCCTCGCACAGTACGCTAAAGTTTTTATTTAAAAAAAAAAATAGTTGTGAGAAATTCAAAATTTATCGTAAATAACGCTGCGTTTCGGCGGGCACAGCCCCTTTCATATACGGAATCATTTCTGTTCGTTTTAAGTTTTAACGTCGTTCCTTACTTTCAGTTAATAAAACTTGTTTTTTTTTTATTTAATTTTTGAACGTTTTTGGATTAATACAGGTTTTGATTTTGGCTCACCGTACACGTATAATCAAAACAAAATTTGCATATTAGTTTTACTTTTATTTGGTTAAATGGCTTTCTCGAAACTTGTTTAATTTTATTTACGAACGTTTTTATTAGTAATAAATATACGTAACTTACGAATTAACTTACGTAACGAACTTACGTTTCATATTCATATATTTTTAAAAAGTATATTAGGGGGTTCACCCCCTATTCAATACTTCGCTCTTTAAGCCAAAGTTCGAATTTTGTTCCAATTCTTTAAAAATAATCCCTTACTCAGAAAGGCCGTTAATTAGAATAATAAATAGCTCTTACGAAAGTACTAAGAAATATTTGACTTAAAGAGTGAGGTATTGACTAGTGGGTGAACCCAATCATGTACGTAATATTTTCTGTTCGTTTTAAGTTTTGATGTTGCTCTTTACTTTCAGTTGAAAAATTTGTTTATTATTTATTTAATTTCTGATCTTTTTTTAAATAATGCTGGGAAATCTGGCGCCCCCTTCATAGCAATGTTCCTTCCCCAAGGAAACTACCTTCATGGAAAGATCCTCCCACATTACACAAAACTTCCCACATGGCATTGAGAAATGCCTATCTCAAAATTTTGATTGGGTGACTTTGGGGAAAAAATGAGCGTGGGAGGGAGCCTAGTTGCCATCCATTTTTTGGCTCACTTAAAAAGTGCACTAGAACTTTTAATTTCCGTTCGAATGAGCCCTTCCACGGTATTCTAGGACCACTGGGTCGATACGATCACCCCTGGAAAAAAAAATAATAAAAATAAACACGCATCCGTGATCTTCCTTTTGGCAAAAAATGCAGAATTCCATATTTTTGTAGATAGGAGCTTAAAACCTCTACAATGGGGTTCTCGGATACGCTGAATATGATGGTGTGATTTTCATAAAGGTTCTATAAATTTTAGGGGGTATTTCCCCCTTTTATCGAAAATCAGCCAAATGTTCTCAGGCGCGTAACTTTTGATGGGTAGGACTAAACTTGTTGAAACTTATATATTTGAAATCATTATTAAAATCTGATTCTTTTGATGTATCTATTGGTATCAAAATCCCGTTTTCTAGAGTTTCGGTTACCATTGAGCTGGGTTGCTCCTTACCTACAGTTCATTACCACGAACCTTTTGATCAGAAACAGTTCCCAAAAAGGAGAGCTATTCAAAACAGTACCTTAGATATTTTTGTCTAGTAATTCGGATTGCTTTGCTTTTAGAAGTCGAAATAGACAAACCTAATGCTTTTGAGAAGTGAGAGATTTTAGCACGAGGTAAAAGTCATTAAGATTTATTTTATTATAACTGTGTAAGGCTAAAACTTTCAAAGCTGAGTTGTGTGCTAAACTAACAATGAGCTAGAAAAATAGAAGTCATTGTAATTTTGAGCGAATTTTACACTATTTTAGTTCTTTTTGTTAAAGTGTCCTTTGACAATGATATGAGCAAACAAGGATGTGGATTACCTGGTATGTCAGGTCCTGCAAGGATGTGTCTAAAAAAAGAAAAGAATTTGACAAGTCAAAATGAGGTGCCGAGTCACATTTATAAATTTGGTGAAAATAATGTGGCAAAATAGGAGGTTTCTCATAATGGAAAAATACCTTTCGACTGTGATGTGATATGTGTAAGAAATGTTTTACTTCAAGTGCCGGTTTATCTGGTCATCGCCGAACTCATACTGGAGATAAACCTTTTGAATGTGATATTTGCGAGAAAAAGTTCTGTGAAAAATCCAACCTCTCTAAACATCAAAGAACTCATACTGGAGAAAAACCCTTCAAATGTGATAGATGTCAGAAGTGTTTTATTTCAGTTTACGGTTTATCTTGTCATCAGAGAACTCATACTGGAAAAAAACCTTTTGAGTGTAATATATGTAAGAAAGGTTTTTTTTCAAGTGCCAGTTTATCCCATCATCATGGAACTCATACGGGAGAAAAACCATTTGTCTTTCTTATATGCGAGAAAACATTCCCCGCAAAAGTCCTTCTAATTATTCACCAAAGAACTCATATGGGATTCACACCTTTTGAATTTGATATATGCAAGAAATGTTTTTATTCAATTGCCAGATTATTTTATCATCAAAGAATTAATATTGGAGAAAAAGCTTTTAAATGTGATACATTCAAGAGAAGTTTTACATCAAGTAAGGAGACATCTTGTCATCTAAGAAGCCATACTGAGGGAAAACCCAGTGTTTAAGGCTGTTATATGTATATTAAAATGTTCATATTTGATTTATCAAAGAATTCATATTACAGAAGTTTTTTTATCAGCAATCCATAAGAAAACCTTACGGATAGCAATTTTATTGCAATTCTTTCTTTGTTAAGCTTTTTGTATATATTTTCTGTATTGTATATATGTTTTTCTTATATTTAACAGCTTGCTTTCTATTGGTAGTTGACTAAAGGCATGAACTTTATTCCTACATAAAATAAGAAAACAACTTATTTTCATTAACACGGGTGAATCCATTGGGCAAATTTAGGGGTGTTTTTTTTTCTGATCGGCTGAAATGTGTTTTGATTTGGTAAAAATTATATTGGTTGATATTTTGTAGTTTGCACACATGAACAAATATTTTAAGGAAGGATTGTCTGTGTTCAGTATGAAATTTGTTATGAAAAAGTCTTATTAATATTCTTTTCCGGGGGTATGCAGAACTAAGTTCCGTAAATGCTAATTTGTTTTACTCATCTTATTGCATGGTTTGTTTAGTGCCTTGCTCCTTACTATAGTGACAGCAGAATGTAGTTAGTGTTAGAAAATCTATACAAAAAAGGTCCCAAGGCAAATATCACTCTATCATAACTTAGAAAAAATCATCCTCTCTCTATATCCCAAAAAACAACACCATAGAGAAAAATAATCTTCAATTATTTTAAGTTCTTTATCTGTTCATTTATATATTTTCTAACCTGAAATATTGTACTTTTTGAAGTCGTCTTCAATTAGTCACCTATTTAAAATACTTTGTTCAGCCTTTTATCTGATAATATTGCTCCCAAATATTTAACTTTTTCACAGAGTGAGAGAGGCTTTGAGCACAAATTCCTTAAGCCATGTTTCAATAGGTTTTGGGAGTGAATTTCATATTAAAGCTGTAATGAAGATACCCAGTATTCAAAAGAAGACCCACAGTTGAAATGCTGGGACTGTAGAGTTCTGCCTTACTTAAAATTGAGCATTAAATCCTAAAAGATAGCTTCTGTAACACTGTCAACTAAGATACCAGTATACTAAAAGTGTTGTCAGGTAATAATTGAGTCTGAAAAGCTTAAGGAATGTTATTTTGTGATAGTTTAACTTTGATTTTACTTTTGAACAGGAGCTATGTCTGACTTCTTTTCGATAATTAACGTTTGCAATCATTATGATTTGAATATTTAAGCTCTTGGAAATTGTTGTTTCCCCTCTCTTACACCCATCTTACCGCTCTAGGGTGGGTGGGGGTGGAGCAGAGATAAACCAGAGGAAATCCTTAATTACGACTGGACCATAACCAAAAGTTATATTTTTAGAAGATAAGTGTTTTGTATTCTCTCTTATTTATCATTATGGACCCAAAATGTCTTTTTCAACCAAATTCTATCTGAAGTTTATTATTAGAATTGATGTTGTGCTCATTTTTGCAGTTTTGAGAATGGGATATCAAAGGTCGCACTAGGTCAACCGTTCTTTTTAATCAAATTAATTAGTTACAGTTTATTAAATTTGATTATGATAATATCACAAGGCTAGTCAAGTTTTACGCATAAGAGTGATTGTGCCCTGGTTACACATCCAGTCTGATGACTGGATACACATATAGTTTTTGGGTTTAACTCTGCTTCTCCCCTGAATCTGAACTTGCGTTCCAATAGACATACAACACTTTGAAAGTTTCAATTCAATCTGTCTAGCAGTTCATGAGAAATGGCTGAGGTGCATTGCGTGTTTTGATTTACTCAGCTAAGCGTGACATTTCCAGACAATAGCCTAGCTTTAGGAAATTTTGTATGTCTTTGCGTAGTGAACGATCCCTAAAAGCTCATTGCTGATAGACAAACAAAACATAATTGCCATTTAGCTATTAAAAAAATAGTTACAAATATTGTAACATGACAGCAAAGAGTATTTTTAAACCCAGAACTTATTTCGAATAGAACGAGGCTTGTATAAGATATGGAAATACCCATACTGTTAGGCTTCACTGCTGTTAAGCAAGGTAATTGCTATTATGGGCAATTAGCTTGTCTCTTTTATTACCTTAAAGGGATACTAAATATCGTCATTTCCAGACAAATTAATTACAAAAAAAAAACTTTCTGAAAACGAAGTTTTTTAAAAAAAAAGTAAAGGCCATATTAAAGTTAAGATTAGAAGATATAAAAGTCTAGAATAATTCAAACTCAAAATGACTAGAAATTACTATGGAAGAAAAATTGAAACCCAAAAACAAACTGAAATGAAGTAAACAGTCATAGTAAAAAAACATCCAACAGGTACTACTATAAATGAATAAATAAATCTTAAAACAAATAAAGCTTAAATTGAATATGCAAATCAATTTTAAAAAAAAAAAAAAAATTTTTCCTATTGAAGTATAAATGAAATTCAAACCAAACATAAATTAGATAAACCATCATATCAAACAAACATACAACAGGTACTAAGATAAATCAATAAATAAATCTAAAAACGGTTAAAAGTAAATTGAACGTGCAAATCAAGCCTAAAATGAACAAAAATCTCTACAAAGGGTACTACCTCCTTCCCTAACTGTAAAAGTCTAAAACTTACTGCATCATTGGAGCTTTACTGAAAACGAATTATATTACAAGTATTATCTTTTGTATATATTGCATCATTGAAAATAAACATAAAAATTACAGTACAATTTAATTTTGAACTGAGGAGCTTTCAGCAATTATCATCATTATGTATTGAATATTCAGTTTTATTTTATTAGTTTTTTTTCTAAGGCTGATCAAGAAAAATATAGTTTTACAAAAAAAGAGTTTGGATACTGGCCTTTTCCCTAACTGTAAAAGTCTAAAACCTGCTGCATCATTGGCACCTGACCAAAAACGAATTATATTACAAATATTTTCTTTTCCAGTTATTACAGCGTTGAAAATGAAAATTAAGTTACAGTGAAATACAATCTTTAACTGGTGAGTTTTCAACAATGAATATCATTATACATCAATTATATATGTTCAGTTTGATTTTATTAGTTCTTTTCAAAACTTTTAAAGAAACATATAGTATACAGTAAAGTGCCAATGACGCAGTAGGTTTTAGACTCTTACAGATAGGGAATGAGGCAGTACTCAAACTTTTCTTTGTAGAGATTTTGTTCATTTTAAGCTTGATTTGCAATATTCAATTTTTATTTTGATTTTTTTTTTATTTATTTATTTATGTTAGCACCTTTGGTATGTTTGTTGGCTATGGTTGTTTATTTAGTGTGTGTTCGTTTTGGGTTTCATTTAAAACTTCGATAGCAAAAGATTTCTCCTCATTTTAAGCAGGATCTTCATATTCAATTTCAGCTTTACTCGTTTTAAGATTTGTTTATTCAAAAAGTACTAATATACTTTTTGCATGTTTCTTGCTATGACTGTCTATATTTGGGTTTATGTTTTTGGGGGTTTCATTTGTTCTCTAATAGTAATTTCTGGTTGTTACGGTTTGAATTATTGTATGTTTTTATTTGTTCTTGTCGTAAGTTTAGTATCGCCTTTACTTTTCTTTGAGAAACTTTTTTTTAATTAGTTTTTGTTTGATTTTGGTTGCCAAATTTTCAAGTTTTTTAAAATTCCCTTTTTCCAATTTTTTTTATATATATATTCAGATATTCAAATATTTAAAAATACATGATAGTATTCCAATGAGTAATTTGGTTTTAGATTTTTTGGGGGGAGGGGGGGGGGGTAGGGCCAGGGCTCAGCTCCTGTAATTTTTGGACTAAAGCATCGTTAATAATTTATTTGGTTAGGAGCCTGGAGGGCTGAGAATCAGCTTCCATATGTTTTGGCATAAAACATTGTTTATATTTTTTGGAGGAAGGAGGACTTAGCCATGGAGGGAGGGTAAGTGGTTAGCTCCCATAATTTCTTAGACAAAAATTTTTTAATAACTTTTTGGTATGGGGTCAGGCCATGGAGGGAGGGCAAGGGGTCAGCTCCCATGATTTTTGGAACAAAACGTCGTTAATAAGTTTTTTTGGTGGGAGGGAGTCGGGCCTTCGAGTACGGGCCAAAGGTCAGATCCGATGATTTTTGGAATAAAATGTCGTTAATAAGCTATTTTTGGCAGAGGGAGGATTAGGAGTCAGTTCTACGGTTAAAAAAATATCGGTAACAAGTTGGTGCTAATTGGGGGGGGGGAGATTTCAACCCCGGAGTTTTGTTATATGATATTTGGTCTATTTTGAACAAAATAGTTATCTAAAAAATTCGATAGGATGCATTTGGGCAAAAAAGGGGCAGAGGAGAGGACTAACTGTCCTCTGGTTCGTTTGGACTCTTAAAAAAGGAACTAGAACTTTCCGTTTTCAATCCATTAAGTCCCCTCAAAGTTTCTACGTTCAGCCCTTCCATGAAAAACCTTATATCCCCCCGGGGTATAACTTAAATCACTTGTCTCCTGGATGCTGGGGGTTGTGTAAACCCTGGAGTTTTTTTTATAGGATCTTTGGTCTATTTTTAACAAAATGACTATCTCAAAAATTCAATCAGATGCATTTGGTGAAAAGAGGGTGTTTTGAGGGGGAGGGATAGTTGCCATCCGGTTACTTTTGATTCTGAAAAAGGGAACTAGAAATTTCAATTTTTAATCTTTTGAACTCCCTCCGAGGTTTGTACGACCACCTCTTCCATAAAACCCTATATGCCCCTGGGCATAAATTACAACTCTCCCCTGAGCCCTCCTGCATTGGGGGGAGGGGAGCTGGTTGCCCCGCCCCCCTTAGGAGATACAGAACCAAACATGCCCTCTTTTATTAATGAAAAACAAACCTTACATGCTATCACTGGAAAACTTGTATAAGTGGCAGCCCTGGTTCAGGGCTTCTTGGGTGTTTGTAAACCCCTGAGGTATGGTTGTTTGACTTTTGGACTATTTTGAACGAAATGGCTATCTCAATATTTTTATCGGAAGCATTTTGGGATAGATGGGCGTGAGGAGGGGCTGGTTATCCTCCGGTAAGTTTAGACTCTTAAAAAGCAAATTCTGAACTTTGAGTTTCCAATCCAATTGGCCTCCTTCAAACTTTATACTATTACCTCTTCCATAAAAACCTTATATGACAACAATAGGCAATTAGCAGAATTAATAGTACTTGCCCCAGGGGATGAGGTAATGTTAACTCCGGAGGCATAGTTTTTCGCCTGTTGACTACTTTCAACAAAATAGCCATCTTAAAATTTTGATCGGGTCCATTTGAGGGAAAAGGTGTAAAGGGGGCTGGTCCCACTCTGATCTCATTTGACTCTTAAAAGGGAACAAAAACTTTCAATTTCCAATCAAATGAGCCAGTTTTGGGAAAATGACTTCAACTCTATGAGGTTTGATCGTAGGCTATGTTTTGATTTAAGTAAATCCTATTTCTACTTCAAATTCAACTAAATCTTGATTAATTTCAATAGAAATCTAGATGCCTTCTGATGTAGTCTAGCTGCCTTCATTATTTGAAGACAGTCTTTATTATATGACGTTAAATAAAAAATGACAATGAATTGAACAAACACACATATATACACATGTCCTGCTCGTGGAAGGATATTAGGGCATCGGGTTTGATGCAGGGGTGGGGGTGGGCCTGGCTGTAAACACCCATCACCCATTTTTTGGGAGGGGGGGGCATGACGGGAAGGCCCGGGGTCAGCTCTCATGATTTTTGGAATAAAATAACGTTAATGATATTGCTAAAATATTGCTAATAATAAATAATGATATCGCTATCTAAAATAATAATTAAACCATGTAACACAATTACCAAAACAATCCAAAATTCCTTGGTGATAAAAATTACAAACATTTCCAAGCGTTGCTACGAAACTTGGTTTGATGGTTATTTAGAAAACTCTTTATCTCATTATTGATGGTTATTTAAAAACTTTTTTTTTAAACCTTGTAATTTGCATTTTGCGTCTTTTAATTTGTTTCATTTAAAGTCAATTTCTGACTCTTGATATAATCAGCCTTATTTCAAACAACAGTTCATATAATTATCCAGTAACCTTATCGCAGATCATTTCTGGTCTTCGTTCTCGGTGCGAACAAAATGCTCCTCCCACTTCTTCGTGCAGTTATTAATAGCGGGTTTCCACTTGTTTCCGATTGTTTCGCGTCTGAATTGTCTACCCATGAAAAGATCTGACGCTGCTTATGTTTCTACGTTCTCTGGAGCACTCGCACTCCGGTCCGGGTTTTTATAATGGGTGAGATAGGGAATGATCATACTGGATAATTATATGAACTGTGCTTCAAAAAAACTGAACTTTCGTCAGGATTTCAGGCTTTTTTTAAGTTCCTAAAAAATCATATTATAAAATACATTAAAAATCAAATTAAATAGCAGTTATTTTAGTAAATCAGCTTTCATTTTCAATAATTTTTGAGTCGTATATTATTCAAAATTTGTTTCATTGTTGCCTATTGAAGCTCCTGGGACAGGGATAAATCGTGACAGGATACAAATGTCCAGTTCGTTTATAGTTCTCTTACGACTCAATGTTTTAATGCTAGATAACAATCTGATATAATTTCCTAGTAAAGATTTAACTCTGTCAATCTTCGAAGTACATTTTGGAAATATGCTATGTATGGTTGATTGATTGATCGATTGATTGATTTTTTTTTTGGTAAAAAATTGGTCTAAAATTTGAAACAAGATCAGTTTCCCAGTTTGAAAAGAAAGTCTAGATCCTTCCCGAGGAAAAAGGCTGATTAATATTATAATTCTGCCTCAGTGAATGGATAGATCTGAAACTAATGAGCTTATTGATATAAATATCTTTTCTAAACTTTTTACTATTAACATAACACAAAATAATAGTCAGTTTTTTTGCTATTCTGCATTGTCACCTGAGTGGTGAGTCACTAATCAGCTTGAAATGCTATGTTTTTCTGACTAGGCAGTTTTTTTTCTAAATGAGTCTTAAGTTTTTTGTTACTATAGGTGGTTGGCTCCTTACTAGGAAGACCTATTGGCTCAACCTTGATGAAGAAACTTTTTGACACAACCTATAATAATTGGCCATTATCCTCATTATCCAAATCTGATGCTCTTCATCTTTTGTATACAGTTATGAAGTGACGAGATGCTGAGAGGATCAATTTACCTTTACACATCCATGAACTAACTTAAACTTACTTAAACTTAAAAAAAACTTTTTTAATGCTGATCAATGGTCCGCGCTACGTAGGTACCAATCCCAGGATTCAATGCCTTCGGCCGAGAGTGCACTGTGTGGTTGGGGGCAAATCATCCAACGCTTCCTATGTTTTTCCCACAGATTTTCTCAGATGCCCATTTAAAGCTGGGTCAACTCCAGCTGAGCTTACAGAGTCACACCATTGACCCCATCCCAAACCAAACGGTAAAAAAAATACGTGCCAGCGGCCTGATTTTATTTGAGTGTGATGAGCATATATCCTCAAATGACGATAAAGATATTTTTGGAAGTACACATTCTATGCTATTTATTGAAAATGAAGCCAATCTTTTTGCTGTTTCTTCTGGCATATCTGGAGATTTTAAACTCAATGCTGACCATCTTAAACTGGAGTCAAACATTGACCTAGATGAAGGTACGCTTTAGACATCCTCATCTTCTGTATTTTTGTGTGTCCAAAATGAGAAGATGTATCTTAAACGTTCCTTTAAATTGCGGCGCAGCCTGAAAGATAGGTGTTTATTGCATCAGTGTGGATTGGTTGCTTTTGAAAAAAATATTTAGTAAACAATAATCCCAGCTGGTTTTGATAATCGAGACATAGAATATTGTATCCAAATAAACCCCTGAATAAAATGGCAAACTTAGTTTTATTTGAAACTTTTTAACCGCAGATTCAGGTTATTTTGTCCTAAATCTCTTTTGTACTACGTACCAACCAGCCTTTAAAAATTAGATTAGTACAACATCAAGAATCTGAAACAATGATTCAAAGCTACAAATTTCACCTCGACTCTAACTGAACCCTTTTTAAATTTCTTTTACTTTTATTGTGTTCTAAAATGTCTGTTTTGATATTAGGGACCATGATATTTAAATAAGTTTTTAGGGAGACCATTGAAATTAAAATAACTTATGCAAAAATCTGGCTTTGAATAGAGACGCTGGTCAATTTGGCTTAAACTAAATTTACAATTTTCTACAGTCAAATATAGTAAATTTCGTTTCTCCCAGTACTTTTGACTTCTGTTTACCAGATCTAGGAAACCAAAGAAATTTGTATTTTTAACCGCTTTTAAAAATATAAGATCATTAAACAATATTTAATTAATTTGTTGTTTTGTATAAATTTCAACATTTTATTGATATTATTTTAGTTTATCTGCTGAAAACTGTCACTGTATATTTGACCGAAATATCCAGATTTTTGTTGATGTTTTACTATTAAATAACAAAATCTGGTGCTGTTGAACAGTTAATTGAACATCATGGAAAGGTAGTGTGGTCTTCGAAACTACCTACCTCAAGGAGGATTTTAAAATCTTCTTCTATATCTTTACAAGGTCTTTAGATTTTACTAGAAAATTTACTTTTTTGAATTTCCTGGAATACTTTTATGGATTATTGGATGATCCTAGATATTTTCCAAAAACATCTGCAATCTGAAAATAATCAATATTATACTAGTAATAATGGCGTCTTTTTAGGGTCATTATTATCAATCTGTAGATTGTGCCTTCCAAATCATGTGAAAGGGAGCAATTAATCCGAGTACATAAAGAAATAAGCCTCTTGAGATTTTGCGTGTTTAGGGTGCTAGATGAAATTTTAAGAAGGCTGAGTCGCTAAGCTAAGGAATAACTGAAGATAAAAAGGTGACGTGAAGCAAACAAAAGATAGAAAAGCTTTAAAGAACAGGGGGCGAAATCTGCAAAACAAGATTAGAATATTGGAAGCGACAGTGATGACAGTGGTGAAGTAGGGTTCTTAAGTATGGGTGCTCCGAAAAGCGGATGAAGATTTGCTGCAAGTTTTTCAGGAAAATTGCCTACAGATTGTTCTGGGTACCTGGTTGACTGACCGTATGTAACACAATAGGCTGTATGAAAACTGTGGATCAGTCCCACTTTCTAAGGTGGTAACGAGAGAAAGGTTGAGATGGCTAAGGCACGTTCTGCAGATGGAGGATGACATATTGCCGAAGATTGTCCTTTTTGGCCAACCGTCTCGGGCTAAACAGAAAGCAGGTCGTCCACGGTTGGGGTAGGAGGATGTCAAAAAGACTAATTTAAGGGAGATTGGAACTCCCTGGGAGGGTGTAAAGAGGGAGGCTTTGAATAGATTGGGATGGAGGAGGATTGTGTGTAGCTGTGTTGGCCTCAGGCAGCTAGGTGCTGCGGTGAGCTGTTAGTGGTAGTAGTTTTAAATGATGTATGGATTTGCAATTGAAGGCAGTAATTTTCCAGTCTCCTAGGATCTTGATCCATTGGATTACATTCAAGAATCACATGTTTAGTGTTCCCGGATGTCTGAGAGAAATTTCTGCATATGGGGTGTGGTGGAAAATCTATTTAAAAAGATCACTATTAACTAAAATAGTTCCTGCTTTTAGGTTAAGATAGAGCATGAAAGGATATTAGCTTATAAAGGACATTAAAATCCTTAGAATTCAAAGGACAAGGAACGATTCTTGTTTGAGCTCAAACAAAATCTCTAAAACCCATAGTCCTTACATTTCTTGGCGGGGAGGGGGGGAGGTATCTGCTGCCTTATTTGCAAGATTTTCTGCCATTTCATTATATATGATATGTTTACGGCTAGGTATATGATTGAATGCAATAGAATATCTGGTTGATAACAGCAAACCGATCTTTTAGCGTATACCTTGAAAGTCGTGATCATCAGCATTATAATTTAATTGACTTAGAAGATGAATTGATGGAAGAGAATCTGACAGGAACTGGATGTTGTTTGAAGAAATATCCAGACCAATTAAAGTATTTATTGCGAGTCGTACTGTAAATAATTCGGCAGAAAGTAGTGATGATACACTCAGAAAAATATTCAGATTTAGGTTTTGGATAGAGGCAGCTGCAACAGCTTTTGAATCTAACAGAACCCTCAGTATAGACATACATATGAATAGGTAAATGGATATTCACATAATATTCAAAGGTTGCCTTAACTTCTTGGGCTGAATGACAATATTTATTCTTTAGCAGCATGCCCGTATGTCACTCAACGGGAGGCATCTCCCACGGTGGGGAATTCACAAAGGAGAAAGTATCCATCCACTGAAAAGACCAGTCCCAAATCTCTTTTAGATAAAATTCCATAAAGATGAGACTAAATTTATAGTGGGTGCTTTATTAAAGGTTTTTTAGTATTCAAAATGTTGATTAACTTATGCTTGTATTCTGGTGAAATGGCTTCTTTTCTGAAGCAGAGTTCTTTCCTGCAGTTGGTTGATCCCTGACAGGTTTCTTATTTTAGTAATTGGGGTGTGCTAAAAAAAAAGTCTCATAGCAATACGGACTGCTGATTCAGGATATGAGGAACTATTGACAAAACAATGAATGCCATATTCCATCTTCGGACTTACATAAACTTAAACAAAATCAGTCATTCCTTCTAGTGATGGACTTAAATTAAAATTAGCAAAATGTTATAGTAGAGCTAGTTTCTGGATAGTGTTATTCCAGAGATAATTTATTAGATTGAGGAATCAGCCGTCTTAGTTTGGAATTGAATAAAAAAAACAATTTTTTTTAAGTGAAAGTAAGGAACAACGTTAAAATTTAAATCGAACAGAAATTATTACGTATATTAAAGGGGCTGTCCCCTTCGCAACACCTCGCTCTTTACGCTAAAGTTTTTTATTTAAAAAAAAATAGAGTTGTGAGAAAGTCAAACTTTAGCGTAAAGACCGAGGCGTTGAGAAGAGGACAGTCCCTTTCATATACGAAATCATTTTTGTTCGTTTTAAGTTTTAACGTCGTTCCTTACTTTCAGTTAATAAAACTGGTTTTTTTTTATTTAATTTTTGAACGTTTTTGGAACGTTTTGGAAATAGCTCTTATGAAAGTACTAAAAAATCTTTGACTTAAAGAGTGAGGTATTGACTAGGGGCTGAACCCAATCATATACGTAATATTTTCTGCTCGTTTTAAGTTTTGATGTTGCTCTTTACTTCCAGCTGAAAAACTTGTTTTTTTTTATTTAATTTCTGATCTTTTTTTAAATAATGCTGCGAAATCTGGCGCCCCCTTCATAGCAATGTCCCTACCTCCATGAAAACTTCCTTCATGGAAAGATCCTCTCACATTACACAAAACTTCCCACATGGCATTGAGAAATGCCTATCTCACAATTTTGATTGGGTGACTTGGGGAAAAATGAGCGTGGGAGGGGGCCTAGTTGCCATCCATTTTTTGGGTCATTTAAAAAGGGCACTAGAGCTTTTAATTTCCGTTCCAAGGAGCCCTTCCAGAGTATTCAAGGACCACTGGGTCGATACGATCACCCCTGGAAAAAAAAAAAAATAAACACGCATCCGTGATCTTTCTTCTGACAAAAATTGCAAAATTCCACATTTTTGCAGATAGGAGCTTGAAACCTCTACAATAGGGTTCTCTGATACGCTGAATATGATGGTGTGATTTTCATAAAGGTTCTATAAATTTTAGGGGTTCTTTCCCCCTTTTATCGAAAATCAGATAAATGTTCTCAGGCGTCTAACTTTTGATTGGTAGGACTAAACTTGTTGAAACTTATATATTTGAAATCATTATTAAAATCTGATTCTTTTGATGTATCTATTGGTATCAAAATCCCGTTTTCTAGAGTTTCGGTTACCATTGAGCTGGGTTGCTCCTTACCTACAGTTCGTTACCACGAACTGTTGATCAGAAACAGTTCCCAATAAGGAGAGCTATTCAAAACAATACCTTAGATATTTTTGTCTATTAATTCGGATTGCTTTGCTTTTAGAAGTCGAAATAGACAAACCTAACGCTTTTGAGAAGTGAGAGAATTGTGTCACGAGGTAAAAGTCATTAAGATTTATTTTAATATAACTGTGTAAGGCTAAAACTTTCAGAGCTGAGTTGTGTGCTAAACTTACAATGAGCTAGAAAAATAGAAGTCATTGTAATTTCGAGAGAATTTTACACTATTTTAGTTCTTTTTGTTGCAGTGTCCTTTGACAATGATATGAGCAAACAAGGATATGGATTACCTGGTATGTCAGGTCCTGCAAGGATATGTCTAAAAAAAGAAAAGAATTTGACAAGTCAAAATGAGGTGCCAAGTCACATTTATAAATTTGGTGAAAATAATGTGGCAAAACAGGAGGTTTCTCATAATGGAAAAATACCTTTCGACTGTGATTTGATATATGTAAGAAATGTTTTACTTCAAGCACCGGTTTAATTGGTCATCACCGAACTCATACTGGAGATAAACCTTTTGAATGTGATATTTGCGAGAAAAAGTTCTGTGACAAATCCAACCTCTCTAAACATCAAAGAACTCATACTGGAGAAAAACCCTTCAAATGTGATAGATGTCAGAAGTGTTTTATTTCAATTTACGGATTATCATGTCATCAGAGAACTCATACTGGAAAAAAACATTTTGAATGTGATATATGCAGGAAATGTTTTTCTTCAAGTGCCAGTTTATCCCATCATCATAGAACTCATACGGGAGAAAAACCATTTGTCTTTCTTATATGCGAGAAAACATTCCCCGCAAAAGTCCTCCTAATTATTCACCAAAGAACTCATATGGGATTCACACCTTTTGAATTTGATATATGCAAGAAATGTTTTTCTTCAAGTGCCAGCTTATTGGATCATCAAAGAACTAATATTGGAGAAAAAGCTTTTAAATGTGATACATTCAAGAAATGTTTTACATCAAGTAAGGAGACATCTTGTCATCTAAGAAGCCATACTGAGGGAAAACTCAGTGTTTAAGGCTGTTATATGTATATTAAAATGTTCATATTTGATTTATCAAAGAATTCATATTACAGAAGTTTTTGTCTCAGCAATCCATAAGAAAACCTTACGGATTGCAATTTTATTGCAATTCTTTCTTTGTTAAGCTTTTTGTATATATTTTCTGTATTGTATATATGTTTTTCTTATATTTAACAGCTTGCTTTCTATTGGTAGTTGACTAAAGGCATGAAATTTATTCCTACATAAAATAAGAAAACAACTTATTTTCACTAACACGGGTAAATCCATTGAGCAAATTTAGGGGTGTTTTTTTTTTTGCTGATCGGGGGAAATATGTTTTGATTTGATAAAAATTATATTGGTTGATATTTTGTAGTTTACACGCATTAACAAATATTTTAAGGAAGGATTGTTCGTGTTCAGTATGAAATTTGTAATGAAAAAGTCTCATTGATATTCTTTTCCGGGGGGTATGCAGAACTAAGTTCCGTAAATGCTTATTTGTTTTACTCAACTTATTGCATGGTTTGTTTAGTGTCTTGCTCCTTGCTAGAGTGACAGCAGAATGTTAGGGTTAGAAAATCTATTCAAATAGGTCAATGATAAGTTTTTTTTAATAATAATAAAAAGTTTTCTCAAAAACCGAATAAGACCATACAAAGAAGGTCCCAAGGTAAATATCACTCTATCATAACTTAGAAAAAATTATCATCTCTCTATATCCCAAAAAAAACATCATAGAGAAAAACAACCTTCAATTATTCTAGTTCCTTTATCTGTTCATTTATATATTTTCTAACCTGAAAGATTGTACTTTTTGAAGTCGTCTTCAATTAGTCACCTATTTAAAATACTTTGTCCAGCCTTTTATGTGATAATATTGCTCCCAAATATTTAACTTTTTCACAGAGTGAGAGAGGCTTTGAGCACAAATTCCTTAAGCCATGTTTCAATAGGTTTTGGGAGTGAATTTCATATTAAAGCTGTAATGAAGATACCCACTATTCAGAAGAAGACCCACAGTTGAAATGCTGGGAATGTAAGGTTCTCCTTAATTAAAAATTGAGTATTAAATCCTAAAAAATAGCTTCTGTAACACTGTCAACTAAGATACCAGTATACTAAAAGTGTTGTCAGGTGATAATTGAGTCTGAAAAGCTTAAGGAATGTTATTTTGTGATAGTTTAACTTTGATTTTACTTTTGAACAGGAGCTATGTCTGACTTCTTTTCGATAATTAACGTTTGCAATCATTATGACGTGAATATATAAGCTCTTGGAAAATGTTGTTTCCCCTCTCTTTCAACCATCTTCAAGCTCTGGGGTGGGTGGGGGGTGGAGCAGAGATAAACCAGAGGAAATCCTTAATTACGACTGGACCATAACCAAAAGTTATATTTTTAGAAGATAAGTGTTTTGTATTCTCTCTTATTTATCATTATGGACCCAAAATGTCTTTTTCAACCAAATTCTATCTGAAGTTTATTATTAGAATTGATGTTGTGCTCATTTTTGCAGTTTCGAGAATGAAATATCAAAGGTCGCACTAGGTCAACCGTTCATGTTAATCAAATTAATTAGTTACAGTTTATTAAATTTGATTATGATAATATCACAAGGCTAGTCAAGTTTTACGCATAAGAGGAATTGTGCCCTGGTTACACATCCAGTCTGATGACGGGATGCACACATAGTTTTGGGTTTAACTCTGCTTCTCCCCTGAATCTGAACTTGCGGTCCAATGGACATACAACACTCTTTGAAAGTTTCAATTCAATCTGTCTAGCAGTTCATGAGAAATGGCTGAGGTGCATTGCGTGTTTTGATTTACTCAGCTAAGCGTGACATTTCCAGACAATAGCCTAGCTTTAGGAAATTTTGTATGTCTTTGCGTAGTGAACGATCCCTAAAAGCTCATTGCTGATAGACAAACAAAAAATAATTGTCATTTATCTATTAAAAAAATAGTTACAAATATTGTAACATGACAGCAAAGAGTATTTTTAAACCCAGAACTTATTTCGAATAGAACGAGGCTATCCCCTCCTCAACCCTTCCCATTTGCGGTTGTATAAAATCAGAGGGTGCTTGTTTAACTATAAATTGAGAGTTTTAGTGTCTGCTTTAAAATTCAAGAGTGACCAGCTCCTGACACTCACGTCTATAACCCATCCCTATAGTAGAAAATGTAAATAAATATGCGTCCCAGTATATCAAAACCCCCCAGAGGACCCTTGTTCAAAGCCTTAAATTACGTTAACTTCGATTGTTTGCGGAAATTTATTATAGCGGAAAAAAGGTGATGCGAGTTTGGTCTTGGGAGTTCAATGGTGTGAAGTTTTCAGGTATTATTTTTTTGACCAAAACAATTAATCAACATTTTTCTGCGGGAAGGGGGAGGGGCTAAGAGGCCCCAAAAACTTATTTTCCTAAATCAATTTGAAATTTGGACCAAGGGATTCATGCACAAAAAAATCATTCAAAGGATTTATTAGATTGAAGTTGTTCCCCCTCTAACAAAGAAGTCTAAAAAAGAGGCCAAATTTTTTGGTTGACCTGAAACTTATTGAACCTTGAGCTACGTAGACCCCAGTGAAGAAGGAACATCTAAAAAAGAATATAGCTTATGGTTTGCCCTCGAAATACAGTACCTGGACACTTCATCAGTACCTGGAATCAAATATCCTTCTAGGCGATCGCCAATATGGATTCTGCCGGAAACGCTCAACATTAGACTGCCTAGTGGCCCAGTATCAGGAGTGGATAAAACTACTGGCAATGGGATACGACATCAGGCTACTATCCTTCGACATTGCGAAAGCTTTTGACAGAGTATGGCACCGTGGCCTGCTAAAGAAACTCTATGTGTATGGTGTTCGTGGATGTCTGTTAAAAGTGACTGAGAGCTTTCTTTACGATCATTCACTGCGGGTTGTTCTTGACGGGTTTATTTCCCGCGAATATCCAGTGAAAGCAGGGGTACCCCAGGGCAGTTTCTTGGGACCTACGCTCTTCCTTATCTACATAAACGACATGGGAGACAACAACGCAAACCCTCTGCATCACTTTGCCGACGATACCACGACACACTCAGCCGTCCCTAAACACGAAGACCCAACACAAGCCTCCCTTTCCCTGCAGATGGATCTTTTGAAAATTGAAAAGTGGTCTGATGCATGGATGATCAACTTCAATGCATCGAAAACAAAGGAGCTTTTAATTACCCGATCAAAGGTGCCACGTGAACACCGCAGTTTCATCTTCAAAAATGAAGCTATAAAGAGAGTCGACGAGCTTCCTCTACTGGGGATTCATTTCTCCCCCGATCTCTCTTGGAACAACCACCTTGATCGGGTGAGAACCTCCTGCGCAAGAAGGCTGGGAGTTACTCTTTGCTGCAAAAACCTTCTTCCATCAAGCTCGATCATCCCGCTCTACAAGTCTTGCATCAGACCCATAGCTGAATATGGATGCCCGCTATTTGCTGGTGCTTCAAAAACGCTGTTGGCACTACTTCAGAAGATCCAAAATAAAGCAAATAGGGCGGGCTGCGCCTCTACACAAGAATTGCTCCAGCCTATAAATGAAAGGTTTGATGTAGCGTCGATGGCTGTTTTCTACAAGTACATGAATTCGCCTCCCTCAGACGAGCTCTCTCGAATTGTGCCCCCCTTTGTCCGGCCGACAAGGCAGACACGAAGGCACACAGCTCGGTCCAATTATCTAAAGGAGGATATTCCGAGTACTTGAGGAACAGCTTCATCCGGCGTTGCACTTCTATCTGGAACGATCTTCCTGGGGATATTATCCCAGCAAATCCCTCTGTTGACACCTTCAAAAGAAGGTTCAATAGACATTTAAAACCTCGAGGCCATTGAAAGAGGTAAATGAATGGCGGCATATCAGGTACTTTGAAGTACCCGGCGCCGTGAATAAACTTTCGATTTCCAATCAAATGAGCCAGTTTTTGGAAAATGACTTCAACTCTATGAGGTTTGATCGTAGGCTATGTTTTGATTTAAGTAAATCCTATTTCTACTTCAAATTCAACTAAATCTTGATTAATTTCAATAGAAATCTAGATGCCTTCTGTTGTAGTCTAGCTGCCTTCATTATTTGAAGACAGTCTTTATTATATGACGTTAAATAAAAAATGACAATGAATTGAACAAACACACATATATACACATGCCCTGCTAGTGGAAGGATATTAGGGCATCGCGTTTGAGGCATGGAAGTGGGTATGACTGGCTGTATACAACCATCACACATTTTTTTTTTTTGGGGGGGGGGTTGGGCCCTGAAGGGAAGGCCAGGGGTCAGCTCTCATGATTTTTGGAATAAAATAACGTTAATGATATTGCTAAAACATTGCTAATAATAAATAATGATATCGCTATCTAAAATAATAATTAAACCATGTAACACAATTACCAAAACAATCCAAAAGTCCTTGGTGATAAAAATTACAAACATTTCAAAGCGTTACCACGAAGCTTTGTTTGATTGTTATTTAGAAAACTCTTTATCTCATTATAGATGGGTATTTAAAAACTTTTTTTTCAAACCTTATAATTTGTATTTTGCGTCCTTTAATTTGTTTCATTTAAAGTCAATTTCTGACTCTTGATATAATCAGCCTTACTTCAAACAACAGCTCATATAATTATCCAATAACCTTATTGCAGATCATTTCTGGTCTTCGTTCTCGGTGCGAACAAAATGCTCCTCCCACTTCTTCGTGCAGTTATTAATAGCGGGTTTCCACTTGTTTCCGATTGTTTCGCGTCTGAATTGTCTACCCATGAAAAGATCTGACGCTGCTTATGTTTCTACGTTCTCTGGAGCACTCGCACCCCGGTCCGGGTTTTTATAATGGGTGAGATAGGGAATGATCATACTGGATAATTATATGAACTGTGCTTCAAAAAAACAGAACTTTCGTCAGGATTTCAGGCTTTTTTTAAGTTTCTAAAAAATCATATTATAAAATACATTAAAAATCAAATTAAATAGCAGTTATTTTAGTAAATCAGCTTTCATTTTCAATAATTTTTGAGTGGTATATTATTCAAAATTTGTTTCATTGTTGCCTACTGAAGCTCCTGGGACAAGGATAAATCGTGACAGGATACAAATGTCCAATTCGTTTATAGTTCTCTAACGACTCAATGTTTTAATGCTAGATAACAATCTGATATAATTTCCTAGTAAAGATTTAACTCTGTCAATCTTCGAAGTACATTTTGGAAATATGCTATGTATGGTTGATTGATTGATCGATTGATTGATTTTTTTTGGTAAAAAATTGGTCTAAAATTTGAAACAAGATCTGTTTCCCAGTTTGCAAAGAAAGTCTAGATCCTTCCCGAGGAAAAAGGCTGATTAATATTATAATTCTGCCTCAGTGAATGGATAGATCTGAAACTAATGAGCTTATTGATATAAATATCTTTTCTAAACTTTTTACTATTAACATAACACAAAATAATAGTCAGTTTTTTTGCTATTCTGCATTGTCACCTGAGTGGTGAGTCACTAATCAGCTTGAAATGCTATGTTTTTCTGACTAGGCAGTTTTTTTTCTAAATGAGTCTTAAGTTTTTTGTTACTATAGGTGGTTGGCTCTTTACTAGGAAGACCTATTGGTTCAACCTTGATGAAGAAACTTTTTGACACAACCTATAATAATTGGCCATTATCCTCATTATCCAAATCTAATGCTCTTCATCTTTTGTATACAGTTATGAAGTGACGAGATGCTGAGAGGATCAATTTACCTTTACACATCCATGAACTAACTTAAACTTACTTAAACTTAAAAAAAACTTTTTTAATGCTGATCAATGGTCCGCGCTACGTAGGTACCAATCCCGGGATTCAATGCCTTCCGCCGGGAGTGCACTGTGTGGTTGGGGGCAAATCATCCAACGCTTCCTATGTTTTTCCCACAGATTTTCTCAGATGCCCATTTAAAGCTGGGTCAACTCCAGCTGAGCTTACAGAGTCACACCATTGACCCCATCCCAAACCAAATGCGACACCAGAACTCGAACCCCTGACTACGGAAAAAAAAATACGTGCCAGCGGCCTGATTTTATTTGAGTGTGATGAGCATATATCCTCAAATGACGATAAAGATATTTTTGGAAGTACACATTCTATGCTATTTATTGAAAATGAAGCCAATCTTTTTGCTGTTTCTTCTGGCATATCTGGAGATTTTAAACTCAATGCTGACCATCTTAAACTGGAGTCAAACATTGACCTAGATGAAGGTACGCTTTAGACATCCTCATCTTCTGTATTTTTGTGTGTCCAAAATGAGAAGATGTATCTTAAACGTTCCTTTAAATTGCGGCGCAGCCTGAAAGATAGGTGTTTATTGCATCAGAGTGGATTAGTTGCTTTTTAAAAAAAATATTTAGTAATCAATAATCCCAGATGGTTTTGATTATCAAGACATAGAATACTGTACCCCAATTAAACCCCTGAATAAAATGGCAAACTTAGTTTTATTTGAAAATTTTAACCACAGCTTCCGATTGGTATGTCTTAAATCTCGTATGTAGGACGTACAAACCATCCTTTAAAAATTATATTAGTAAAACATCAAGAATCTGAAAAAATGATTAAAAGCTACAAATATCACATCGACTCTAACTGAACCCTTTTTAAATTTCTTTTACTTTTATTGTGTTCTAAAATGTCTGTTTTGATATTTAGGGACCATGATATTTAAATAAGTTTTTAGGGAGACCATTGAAATTAAAATAACTTATGCAAAAATCTGGCTTTGAATAGAGACGCTGGTCAATTTGGCTTAAACTAAATTTACAATTTTCTACAGTCAAATATAGTAAATTTCGTTTCTCCCAGTACTTTTGACTTCTGTTTACCAGATCTAGGAAATCAAAGAAATTTGTATCTTTAACCGCTTTTAAAAATATAAGATCATTAAACATTATTTAATTAATTTGTTGTTTTGTATAAATTTCAATGTTTTATTTGTATTATTTTAGTTTATCTGCTGAAAACTGTCACTGTATATTTGACCGAAATATCCAGATTTTTGTTGATGTTTTACTATTAAATAACAAAATCTGTTGTTGTTGAACTGTTAATTGAACATCATGGAAAGGTAGTGTGGTCTTCGAAACTACCTACCTCAAGGAGGATTTTAAAATCTTCTTCTATATCTTTACAAGGTCTTTAGATTTTACAAGAAAATTTACTTTTTTAAATTTTCTGGAATACTTTTATGGATTATTGGATGATCATAGATATTTTCCAAAAACATTTGCATTCTGAAAATAATCAATATTATACTAGTAATAATGGCGTCTTTTTAGGGTCATTATTATCAATCTGTAGATTATGCCTTCCAAATCATGTGAAAGGGAGCAATTAATCCGAGTACATAAAGAAATAAGCCTCTTGAGGTTTTACGTGTTTAGGGTACTAGATGAAATTTTAAGAAGGCTGAGTCGCTAAGCTAAGGAATAAATGAAGATAAAAAGGTGACGTGAAGCAAACAAAAGATTGAAAAGCTTTAAAGAACAGGGGGCGAAATCTGCAAACCAAGATTAGAATATTGGAAGCGACAGTGATGACAGTGGTGAAGTAGGGTTCTTAAGTATGGGTGCTCCGAAAAGCGGATGAAGATTTGCTGCAAGTTTTTCAGGAAAATTGCCTACAGATTGTTCTGGGTACCTGGTTGACTGACCGTATGTAACACAATAGGCTGTATGAAAACTGTGGATCAGTCCCACTTTCTAAGGTGGTAACGAGAGAAAGGTTGAGATGGCTAAGGCACGTTCTGCAGATGGAGGATGACATATTGCCGAAGATTGTCCTTTTTTGCCAACCGTCTCGGGCTAAACAGAAAGCAGGTCGGCCACGGCTGGGGTGGGAGGATGTCAAAAAGACTAATTTAAGGGAGATTGGAACTCCCTGGGAGGGTGTAAAGAGGGAGGCTTTGAATAGATTGGGATTGAGGAGGAGCGTTTGTAGGTGTTGGCCTCAAGCAGCTAGGTGCTGCGGTGAGCTGTTAGTGGTAGTAGTTTAAATGATGTAGGGACTTGCAGTTGACGGCAGTACTTTTCTAGTCTCCTTGGATCTTGATCCATTGGATTACATTCAAGAAAAACATGTTTAGTGGTCCCGGAGGTCTGAGAGCAATTGCTGCATATGGGGTGTTGTGGAAAATCTATTTAAAAAGATCACTATTAACTAAAATAGTTCCTGCTTTTAGGTTAATATAGAGCATGAAAGGATATTAGCTTATAAAGGACATTAAAATCATTAGAATTCAAAGGAGAAAGAACGATTCTTGTTTGAGCTCAAACAAACTCTCTAAATTCTATAGTCCTCACATTTCTTGGGGGGGGGGTATCGGCGGCCTTAGGTGCAAGATTGTCTGCCAGTTCTTTATATATAATATTTTTACGGCTAGGTATATGATTAAATGCAATATAACATCTAGTTGATAATAGCAAACCGATCTTTTAGCGTATACCTTTAAAGTCGTGATCATCAGCATTACAATTTAATTGACTTAGAAGATGAATTGATGGAAGAGGATCTGACAGGAACTATCCAGACCAATTAAAGTATCTATTGCGAGTCGTATTGTAAATAATTCGGCAGAAAGTAGTGATGATACACTCAGAAAAATATTCAGATTTAGGTTTTGGATAGAGGCAGCTGCAACAGCTTTTGAATCTAACAGAACCCTCAGTATAGACATACATATGAATAGGTAAATGGATATTCACATAATATTCAAAGGTTGCCTTAACTTCTTGGGCTGAATGACAATATTTATTCTTTAGCAGCATGCCCGTATGTCACTCAACGGGAGGCATCTCCCACGGTGGGGAATTCAAAAAGGAGAAAGTATCCATCCACTGAGAAGACCAGTCCCAAATCTCTTTTAGATAAAATTCCATAAAGATGAGACTAAATTTATAGGGGATGCTTTATTAAAGGTTTTTTAGTATTCAAAATGTTGATTAACTTATGCTTGTATTCTGGTGAAATGGCTTCTTTTCTGAAGCAGAGTTCTTTCCTGCAGTTGGTTGATCCCTGACAGGTTTCTTATTTTAGTAATTGGGGTGTGCTAAAAAAAAGTCTCATAGCAATACGGACTGCCGATTCAGGATATGAGGAACTATTGACAAAACAATGAATGCCATATTCCATCTTCGGACTTACATAAACTTAAACAAAATCAGTCATTCCTTCTAGTGATAGACTTAAATTAAAATTAGCAAAATGTTATAGTAGAGCTAGTTTCTGGATAGTGTTATTCCAGAGATAATTTATTAGATTGTGGAATCAGCCGTCTTAGTTTGGAATTAAATAAAAAAAACAATTTTTTTTTAAGTGAAAGTAAGGAACGACGTTAAAATTTAAAACGAACAGAAATTATTCCGTATATGAAAGGGGCTGTCCCCTCCGCAACACCTCGCTCTTTACGCTAAAGTTTTTTATTTAAAAAAAAATAGAGTTGTGAGAAAGTCAAACTTTAGCGTAAAGACCGAGGCGTTGAGAAGAGGACAGTCCCTTTCATATACGAAATCATTTTTGTTCGTTTTAAGTTTTAACGTCGTTCCTTACTTTCAGTTAATAAAACTGGTTTTTTTTTATTTAATTTTTGAACGTTTTTGGAACGTTTTGGAAATAGCTCTTATGAAAGTACTAAAAAATCTGTGACTTAAAGAGTGAGGTATTGACTAGGGGCTGAACCCAATCATATACGTAATATTTTCTGCTCGTTTTAAGTTTTGATGTTGCTCTTTACTTCCAGCTGAAAAACTTGTTGTTTTTTTTATTTAATTTCTGATCTTTTTTTAAATAATGCTGCGAAATCTGGCGCCCCCTTCATAGCAATGTCCCTACCTCCATGAAAACTTCCTTCATGGAAAGATCCTCTCACATTACACAAAACTTCCCACATGGCATTGAGAAATGCCTATCTCACAATTTTGATTGGGTGACTTGGGGAAAAATGAGCGTGGGAGGGGGCCTAGTTGCCATCCATTTTTTGGGTCATTTAAAAAGGGCACTAGAGCTTTTAATTTCCGTTCCAATGAGCCCTTCCAGAGTATTCTAGGACCACTGGGTCGATACGATCACCCCTGGAAAAAAAAAAAAAATAAACACGCATCCGTGATCTTTCTTTTGACAAAAAATGAAAAATTCCATATTTTTGCAGATAGGAGCTTGAAACCTCTACAGTAGGGTTCTCTGATACGCTGAATATGATGGTGTGATTTTCATAAAGGTTCTATAAATTTTAGGGGTTCTTTCCCCCTTTTATCGAAAATCAGCCAAATGTTCTCAGGCGTCTAACTTTTGATTGGTAGGACTAAACTTGTTGAAACTTATATATTTGAAATCATTATTAAAATCTGATTCTTTTGATGTATCTATTGGTATCAAAATCCCGTTTTCTAGAGTTTCGGTTACCATTGAGCTGGGTTGCTCCTTACCTACAGTTCGTTACCACGAACTGTTGATCAGAAACAGTTCCCAATAAGGAGAGCTATTCAAAACAATACCTTAGATATTTTTGTCTATTAATTCGGATTGCTTTGCTTTTAGAAGTCGAAATAGACAAACCTAACGCTTTTGAGAAGTGAGAGAATTGTGTCACGAGGTAAAAGTCATTAAGATTTATTTTATTATAACTGTGTAAGGCTAAAACTTTCAAAGCTGAGTTGTGTGCTAAACTAACAATGAGCTAGAAAAATAGAAGTCATTGTAATTTTGAGCGAATTTTACACTATTTTAGTTCTTTTTGTTGCAGTGTCCTTTGACAATGATGTGAGCAAACAAGGATGTGGATTACCTAGTATGTCAGGTCCTGCAAGGATGTGTCTAAAAAAAGAAAAGAATTTGACAAGTCAAAATGAGGTGCCAAGTCAAATTTATAAATTTGGTGAAAATAATGTGGGAAAACAGGAGGTTTCTCATACTGGAAAAACACCTTTCGTCTGTGATTTGATATATGTAAGAAATGTTTTACTTCAAGCACCGGTTTAATTGGTCATCACCGAACTCATACTGGAGATAAACCTTTTGAATGTGATATTTGCGAGAAAAAGTTCTGTGACAAATCTAACCTCTCTAAACATCAAAGAACTCATACTGGAGAAAAACCCTTCAAATGTGATAGATGTCAGAAGTGTTTTATTTCAATTTACGGATTATCATGTCATCAGAGAACTCATACTGGAAAAAACCTTTTGAGTGTAATATATGTAAGAAAGGTTTTTTCTTCAAGTGCCAGTTTATCCCATCATCATGGAACTCATACGGGAGAAAAACCATTTGTCTTTCTTATATGCGAGAAAACATTCCCCGCAAAAGTCCTTCTAATTATTCACCAAAGAACTCATATGGGATTCAAACCTTTTGAATTTGATATATGTAAGAAATGTTTTTCTACAAGTACCAGTTTATTGGATCATCAAAGAACTAATATTGGAGAAAAAGCTTTTAAATGTGATACATGCAAGAAATGTTTTACATCAAGTAAGGGGACATCTTATCATCTAAGAAGCCATACTGAGGGAAAACCCAGTGTTTAAGGCTGTTATATGTATATTAAAATGTTCATATTTGATTTATCAAAGAATTCATATTACAGAAGTTTTTGTCTCAGCAATCCATAAGAAAACCTTACGGATAGCAATTTTATTGCAATTCTTTCTTTGTTAAGCTTTTTGTATATATTTTCTGTATTGTATATATGTTTTTCTTATATTTAACAGCTTGCTTTCTATTGGTTGTTGACTAAAGGCATGAAATTTATTCCTAAATTAAATAAGAAAACAACTTATTTTCACTAACACGGGTAAATCCATTGAGAAAATTTTGGGGTGTTTTTTTTTTTTTGCTGATCGGGGGAAATATGTTTTGATTTGATAAAAATTATATTGGTTGATATTTTGTAGTTTACACGCATGAACAAATATTTTAAGGAAGGATTGTCCGTGTTCAGTATGAAATTTGTTATGAAAAAGTCTTATTAATATTCTTTTCCGGGGGTATGGAAAAGAATATCACTTCATCAGTACCTGGAATCAAATATCCTTCTAGGCGATCGCCAATATGGATTCTGCCGGAAACGCTCAACATTAGACTGCCTAGTGGCCCAGTGTCAGGAGTGGATAAAACTACTGGCAATGGGATACGACATCAGGCTACTATCCTTCGACATTGCGAAAGCTTTTGACAGAGTATGGCACCGTGGCCTGCTAAAGAAACTCTATGTGTATTGTGTTCGTGGATGTCTGTTAAAAGTGACTGAGAGCTTTCTTTACGATCGTTCACTGCGGGTTGTTCTTGACGGGTTTATTTCCCGCGAATATCCAGTGAAAGCAGGGGTACCCCAGGGCAGTTTCTTGGGACCTACGCTCTTCCTTATCTACATAAACGACATGAGAGACAACAACGTAAACCCTCTGCATCACTTTGCCGACGATACCACGACACACTCAGCCGTCCCTAAACACGAAGACCCAACACAAGCCTCCCTTTCCCTACAGATGGATCTTTTGAAAATTGAAAAGTGGTCTGATGCATGGATGATCAACTTCAATGCATCGAAAACAAAGGAGCTTCTAATTACCCGATCAAAGGTGCCACGTGAACACCGCAGTTTCATCTTCAAAAATGAAGCTATAAAGAGAGTCGACGAGCTTCCTCTACTGGGGATTCATTTCTCCACCGATCTCTCTTGGAACAACCACCTTGATCGGGTGAGAACCTCCTGCGCAAGAAGGCTGGGAGTTACTCTTTGCTGCAAAAACCTTCTTCCATCAAGCTCGATCATCCCGCTCTACAAGTCTTGCATCAGACCCATAGCTGAATATGGATGCCCGCTATTTGCTGGTGCTTCAAAAACGCTGTTGGCACTACTTCAGAAGATCCAAAATAAAGCAAATAGGGCGGGCTGCGCCTCTACACAAGAATTGCTCCAGCCTATAAATGAAAGGTTTGATGTAGCGTCGATGGCTGTTTTCTACAAGTACATGAATTCGCCTCCCTCAGACGAGCTCTCTCGAATTGTGCCCCCCTTTGTCCGGCCGACAAGGCAGACACGAAGGCACACAGCTCGGTCCAATTATCTAAAGGAGGATATTCCGAGTACTTGAGGAACAGCTTCATCCGGCGTTGCACTTCTATCTGGAACGATCTTCCTGGGGATATTATCCCAGCAAATCCCTCTGTTGACACCTTCAAAAGAAGGTTCAATAGACATTTAAAACCTCGAGGCCATTGAAAGAGGTAAATTAATGGCGGCATATCAGGTACTTTGAAGTACCCGGCGCCGTGAATAATGGAATAAAAAATACAGCTCAGAAAATGGCGAAAAAAGTGCCAAAAACTTTTTCTTCGGACTTTAAACTAAAAAACCTGTGAGACTGCTCATTTCATTTTAAATTGAAAGCTCTTATATCGTTTTAAAGGCCTTAGACTTTTTCTTGTATTTAAAATTTTTTCAAAATAAAAGTCTCAAATTTTTCAAAAATTGCAAACCATCTTTAAAACAAATTTGGATGAAGAAAAAAAAACAGATGAAAGTACCTTATTTTACAATTTGTTGTTCTGTACACTCTACCCCGCATCAAACGAATACGAGCAGAAATTAACATGAATAGGGCTCAAAACTCCTATGCCTTCCCAAGGCCAGAACATAATTTGCACTTTACTGAAAAAAAATATAAATGGTTTTGCTTTTATAACTTTAATAAATCAAATAATATTAACATCTTGGTAGAAGACTGTGTACTTCTACCTTTTAAGACTGGGGTCTTATCCTCGTTACCGATATGACAAGTTAATATATCTATGTTGGGAGAGTCTTCTCCAGTATCTTCCTGGCCACGCTGTTTTCCAATAAGTTTCTCCATCGTTATCTTCTTGATGGGCAGGCAATCGAAACAGTATGAACTGTTATCCCTGCTGTTATTCTAGTGGCTATTGCCTTCCCCTCTATTCGCCTTCTTTACTTAATTGAAGAAATTCATAATCCTGCCCTAACAATTAAAGTAACGGGACACCAATGATATTGATCTTATGAGTACTTTGAGATGTTAATATGATGTTTTCTCTTTTTTTTTCTCTCTTTCTTAAGAAAGAAAGGAATTAAAGTGGAAGTTCTTTTTATTTTTGATATTCTGTGACCGTGGTAGGGCACTTTTCTTTCTGGCCTTGGAATCTTACTGATATTTTTACTTGGATTCCATAGGAAAATATACATACAAGCTTCTCCATGAACCAGGGTTGCGAAACTACCACAAATCAGCATCGATAAATAAATGAAACCCAAAACAAACAGAAATTACAATAAATAACCGGGTCAAACTCAAAACGAGCAGAAATTAACATAAGTTGGGCTCAAAACTCCTATGCCTTCCCAAGGCCAGAACATAATTTCCACTTTACCGAAAAAAAATATAAATGGTTTTGCTTTTATAACTTTAATAAATCAAATAATATTAACATCTTGACTACTAAATATCAGTATATGTATACTAAACTGACAAAACACATTCATTTGTATTTTCGTCAGTCCTTGATTGTTTTACTTTTGGAAAAAAAAAGTTTTCGGGTTTGGACTTTATTAAATGGTGAGGGATCGTCAACAACTCCATTTGTGCTGTACTTTGCGACGACTTCACCAAAAAGCGTCCTGAAACCTGCGCTTGAGCATAAAGTTTACCTTTTGATCTGAATTCTTTTCACAAAACAATTCTTGCTTTTTCAATTTTTCACTTTAAAAAGGGTCTTTAGTCCACATATTATTAGAAAGAATAGTCGGAAGAAATTTTGAAAGCTGTCTATTAGTTCGTTAAGAAGTTTTTGTGCTGAAACTGCTAGTATTTACCTCAGTGACTTTTTTCAGTGCTTTGGAAAATTTTCGATAAAAAAAATTCAGCACAATCAAGCCACTTTTATCAACCTTTTGAAAACTTAGAAATCATACTTAAAGTGATTTGTATATGGAATAGTCCTTATTTTATGCTCAGTTATTCATTGAATTTTTTTAACTTGAATCATTACTTTGACTTTATTTCCTTTAGCTTGACTTTTTTGTCATTAATACTGACAAATGTCAAGATTTTGCAGTAAAAAGAAAAAAAAATAGTTACAAGTTTTGAGTGTGGTGAGGACTCATTCAACTTATATTGGATTGATCCAATGCTAGGTTGACTCCAATCTCTTCCATTTTGAAGATAAACGAAATTCAAAAACACAAGTTGAATTGATAAAAAAAAACTGTGTTACAGTTTTGCGGCTTACAATATTTTTAATTAGTTTATAAGACTACCTTAATCAAGATATGGATACTCTCACATGTTCCTGAAGTTTTGTTGAAGATATTTTGATGAGTCTAAAACAAAATTGCTTGTAGCCTAGTTTTTGGGACACGATTGGAAAGTAGTAGATCCTGATCTGCTGGTTGCAGCTATAGAGCTGTAGTTAGCTCACAGGGTTTAGGGGACGTCTTCTATATTCGGATTCGTGTGCCTTGCCAAATTTATCGAATCACCCATACCTAGTCCCTCCCTTCTCCAGGAAAGTGAATACCTATGAAATCGGAAGAAAATGCTAAAAGAAGTTTGTTGAAGACTGTCTTTCCTCTTTGGCCATTGGTTGTTGTTTCAAGATTGTGTGAACTGGTTTATTTTCTCTCTTGCAAAATTGTGGGAATGTGAGGTAGGTAGGTCTTTTGTTTGGAGCACGACGAAATAAACTTGGCATCACGTAAAAAACTAATGATTATTCTAAGCTAATAGGTAAGTTAAGATTGTTTATTATCAAGGAATATACCCGTATACCAGACACTTTACGCAGCTGTAGAGATGCTATTTATAAACATATCGAAAGAAATTATTAGAAAAAATTCTACATCATACATATCGAAAGAAGCTGTTTTTCTTGATGATTTCAAATAAATTTGATAAGTTTCAAGATACCCTTCTGTCGTTGGCATAGCTAAAAGTTAAAAATAACAAAAACTTTTATTAAAAGATTAAATTAACAGAATCATTTTTTTTTCAAATGCCAACTGACTACATTATAATAAATACTAACATAATAAAGCTAATAAAAAAAAAACTAGTTATCAGGACTTTACTTATAGTTTTAAAAATAGTAAAGGGAGTCGCACAATTAACATGCAGCAAATAGAGGGAAAAAAATAGTAGTTACCTGCAAGGATTATCCCTAGTTCAGTGAATAAATGCTACTGCGACTACTGGTGATAACTCAGCAGTACCATGCCATCTGAGGGCAACACAGCTGCCTATGCTCCTTCTCTGTCATAGTCAAATCAAAGCATCATTCTTTACGTCGTCCCATGAAGTTTGGATTTTAGTTGGCCGAGGCTAATAAAAGCATTTTCATTTTCATCGACATTTACGAAATTTTGCTTCAACACCCTTAACCTTTTTTTACCTATCAGAATAAAACACTTCCTTTTCCTAACTAATAAATCTTGCAGGTAAAACCTTGCCTCAGGGGCTTGGCTTCTTCAGAGCCTTAGCTATCAGACGTTGTGACTATTTTAAATAAAAATTGTCTTTTAAGATATCTATCACTGTTTAAGATATAATCTAAAAGGACAAGAAGAGGGAGGAGAGATGCCCTTCGTTCATTTTTCCACATGCCTTTAAAGTTTCAACTTAACACCCCTAGCCGTTCCTTAGATATTTTTGCTGTTTACATTCGAAACCCTTCCTGCATATTGTGTGTTTTGACTTTGTTTAAAACCCCCTTAAACATTTTCTAAAAATTGTACCTTAATACTCTTAGCCTTTTTGGAGACTTGGGATCAATTATGCCATCTATCCTCTTTTACTATGCTTGTATAATAACAATGGAAAACTTGTATAACTTATAACACTTGTCCCAGGGGCTGTGAGGGTTAAGTCATGCCAAGAGGTATAGTTATTTGACTATTTTGAACAAGATGGTTGTTTAAAATTTTTTATCAGATATCTGTGGTGGGAGACAAGCTAAGAAGGGAATTGCAGGGGGGACACTTGCTCTCTGGCGACTTTTTAACATCTTCCTCAACATGCCCTGAAAGTTTAAACTTTATTTCCTCAGCATTTCTTGTGATATTGCAGATACACCTTTATGGTAATGAAGATGTACATAGTATCTTTAGATTTAGTGTAACATGCCCTAAACTTTCCCTGAAATTTCAACTTAATAGTCTTAGCCCTTTCGGACATAACTAGAATAAAAAATTCCTCCCTTTTCCTAATGATAAATTCCATATGTAAAAAAGTGTATATTGCATAATGTACAATCCTCACCGTTGGGGCTGTGGGAGGCATTACATCCCTAAAGGTATAGGTACAAGACTTTTTAACTGTTTTGAACAAAATTGTTTTTTCATAATTTTGGTCAGTAATAAGGAGAGGGAACATCTGAAAAGGGAAAGAGGGGCTGATACAACCTCTGGCAGCTCTTCAACATCCGTCTCAACAACACCTGAAATTTTCGAGTTAATACCATCAGCCATAATATTAATACAATATTTTATTGTGTTCAGCATCACTCGCCAAAGCTGGGGGGGGGGGGGGGGGGGGTAATGGCATCCCCATCGGCATAGTTATTTGAGCTTTTGACTTTTTGACAAAATTTCCCTTTCAATATTTTGATCAAATTTTTTGCCTAGGATTGCAAATAGAAACACAGAAAGGGGATGGCGGCCCTCCTGCCACTTTTCAACTTCCCCTTCAGAATGTTCTGAAAGTTTCATTTTAACACCTTCTGTTGTTCTTAAAATAATGTAAATCCTCGTTTTCGACGAACTGGATGCACTTAGCGAATCAAATATTTCCCCTTATCCTAATGACAAATCCTTCATATCAACAGTGGGCAAATTGTATAATTTGCAATCCTTGCCAGGGGCTATAGAGGCATGGCATTCCTGGAAATATAGTAATTTGACCTTTTGACTGGTTTGAACAAAATGACAATTCCAAGATTTCGATCAGTGTTGAGCAGAGGGGGACTTCGCAATCAGCATACACACAGTGCTTTTTGATATAATTTTAAGACAACATTCAGTTTTGAACCATAATAGGCAAATTGCGTAATCGTGGGGGGTTGACCTACGCAATAGCTCTAGAGATAAGGTTACAAGACCGTTCAGTTATGCTAAACAAAATTTCTATATTAAATTTTGATTAGAAGTGTTTGGAAAATTATGAGCTAAAGAGGAAGGTTGAGTGCCCTCTAATCACTGTTAACTCTTAAAAAGGGTGTTAGAAATTTGAATTTCTAATCAAATTAGAGCCTTTAAAATAGCAATTATACTACTAGCTATGAGAGTGTAGTGCCACTTGTGATATTGCTTCTATCATCTTTTAATACCTGCATCCGTATACGTGTTTTCGTTTAATTGAAACTCCCCCTAAAGATTTCAACTTAAAACCTTTAGTGTCATATGTTAAAGTAACCGTACAAGCAGTATCAAATGTATACATATAGCGTCTTCCGGCTAGTTCAAAATCTGTCAGAACTTAGGCTGAACGGTCTAACTTGATAGTTTAAGCTGTTATTTTAATATTGCTTTGTCACATTAATGACAATCTACATGATTATAGTTCGTTTTGATTTAGTTCAATATCCGCCAAATTATCTCTTGAAAGTTTCACCTTAATATCCTTAGCTTGTGCAGTAGCAATAGTTGTAGTAGCAGCATGCACATAGCATCTTTCTTTTTCAATATCCCCTTTAACACACGATGACATTTTTAACTTAATACCTCATATGCCCCCAGGGCATAACTTACGACCCTTGCCCTGAGATCTGTAAGAGGGGAGTGTGTCTTCCTCACAGACATAATCTCCGGACTTTTCAACTACAATGAACAAAATTGTTATCTCAAAATTTTGATTGAAGGTTTTAAGGGAAATAATGAGCGTGGAGGGGAGATTGGTTTCTCTCAAATTACTTTGACACTTAAGAAGGACGCTATAACTTCCAATTTCAATTCAGTTGAGCCCCATCTGAAGTTTATTTGACCGCCTGTTCCATACAAACCTTATATGCCCTCTTGGAATAGGTTACAACCCTATCCCCAGGGCGGTGGGGAGTTGTTTCAACCATAAAGGCATTATTATATGTTCTTTGGACTTTTTGACCAAAATTACTCTCTCATAAAAGCCATTTCAATCAAATCCATTTGGTGAAAAGAGGGGTTTTAGGGGAGGGGGCTCTAAATAGTCTCCTTCACTTTTGAAGCTTGAAAAGGGACTAGAACTTCTAATTTTCAACCAAATGAGCCTCTTCTGAAGTTAAACAACCATCCTTTTCGAAAAAACCTTAAATACCCCGCGGCATAACTTACAACCCTTGCCCATAGGCTCTGGTGGTTTCTATCAACCCCAAAAGCCTTGTTATATGATCTTTGGACAATTTTGAACAAAATTACTGTCTCAAAATTTCTATTGTGGTGTCTTCTTCAAAGACATAATTTCCAGACCGTTCAACTATAATCAATAAAATGTTATCTCAAAATATTGACGTAATGTCTTTGTTAAGATAATGAACGTGTGTGGGGAGGGGGGGCCGGTTACTCTCAAATCCCAGTTGACTCTTAAAAACGGCACTAAAATTTATAATTTAAAATTAAATGGGATCCATTTGAAGGTTATACGACCACCCATTCCATAAAAGCCTCATAAGCCCCCAGGGCATGACTTACAACCCTATCCCAATGGTAATTGGAGGGGTTGTGTCAACCCTATCCCCAGGGTAATGGGAGGGGCTGTGTCAACCCTAGAGGCATTGTTATATATTCTTTAGTCTAATTTGAGCAAAATCGCTATATCACAATTTTGATCAGATTCGTTTGGTGAAGAGGAGTAGTCTGGGGCGACGAGGGCTAGCTGCCCTCCATCATATTTGACTATTATTAAGGAACTAGAATTTGAAACTTTCAACCAAATGAGCCTCCTCTAAAGCTTATAAAACCATCCCTTTCATGAAAACCATAAATACCCCTAGGGCATAACTCACAGACACTACAGAGGCATTGTTATATGTTCCTTAGACTAATTTGAGCAAAATCACTATATCACAATTTTGATCAGATTCATTTGGTGAAGATATTTGACTCTTAATAGGGAACTAGAACTTTCAACCAAATGAGCCTCCTCTAAAGCTTATACAACCACCCCTTTCGTGAAAACCTTAACTACCCCTAGGACATAGCTTAAAACCCTTGCTTCCTAGCTCTGGGTGTTCGTTTCAACCTCAAAACCTTTTTATAGGATATCTTAACTATTTTGAATAATATGATTATCTCAAAATTTCAATTGGATACATTTCGGGACAATACTACGTATGTGTGGCGGGGGAGGGGTAATTGCCTTCCGATATCTGACTCTTAAAAAATTCACTAGAGCTTCTGATTACCAATCCAATGAGCTCCTTCGGAAGTTTATATGACTCAGATCACTTTCGACCATTAAAACGGGCAATATCCCTCTCAATTTCCAGTCGAATGAGCCGTTTTTGAAGTTTCTACGACAATACTTTCTATAAAAACCTTATATACCCCCCGGGTATAACTTAAACCCCTTGTTCTGAGGGCCGGGGAGGGAATGTAATACTCATGGATAAAATTTCCAGACCTTTCAACTACGTTGAACAAAATAGTTATCTCTAAATCTTGATTGGAAGTGTTTGGTGAAATGTGGGGCCTGAAGGCGGGGGGGAGGGCATGTGCCGTCTTATCACCTTCGACTAATAAAAAGGGTAATAGTCATTTAATTTTTAAGTGAATAAGCCCTTTTTGATTTTCTACTACAACGCTTTCTATAAAAACCTTACATCTCCCAAGGCATAACTTAAAACCTTTACCCTGATGGCTGTGGGGGGGGGGGGTATCATCCTCAAAGACATAATTTCTGGACCTTTTAACTACGTTGAACACAATCGTAATATCAACATTTTGATCTGAAGTGTTTGGGGATATGATGGGCGTGAGGAAAGGGGCATTTGCCCTCCGATCACTTTCAACTATTAAAAAGGGCACTAGCCCTCTCAATTTCCAAACGAATGAGCCCTTTTTGTTTCTACGACAAAACTTTCATTACAGAGCTTATATGCCCCCAGGGCACAACTAACAACAATTTACCTGAGAGCTGTGGAGTGCTGTCATCCTCAAAGACATAATTTTTGGGACTTTCAACTACGTTGAACGAAATGTCTATCTTAAAATTATGATTGGAAGTTGTTGGGAATATTAGGGGTATAGGAGGGAGGGGGGCATTTGTCCTCCAATCACTTTCGACCATTAAAAAGGTCGATCACTTTCGACCATTAAGAAGGACACTAGTCCTCTCAATTTCCAATCGAATGAGCCCTTTTTGAAGTTTCTAAGACAACACTCATAAAAATCTTATATGCCCTCAGGGCACAACTTACAACCCTTGCCCTGAGGGCTATGGGGAGGTTGTCATCCTCAAAGACATAATTTTGGGAACTTTCAACTATTTTGAATGAAATGCCTATCGGAAAACTATGATAATAAGTGTTCGCAGATGTGTTGGGCGTGGGAGGGGGCTTAATTGTCCTCCGATCACTTTCGCCTATTAAAAATGCACTAGCACTGTCAATTCCCAATCGAATGAGCCGTTTTTGAAGTTTCTGCGGTAACGGTTTCTATAAAAAGCTTATGTGTCCTTAGTGCATAAATTACAACCCTTACCCCGAAGACTGTGGCGGGTTGGGGGGGGGGGGTATCATACTCAAAGATTTAATTTCTGGACCTTTATACAACGTTGAACAAAATAGCTAGATCAGAAGTTTGATCGGAAGTGTTTGGAGCAATGATGGGCGTGGGACATCAGCCCTCCGATTACTTTCGACCATCTAAAAGGGCATTAGCCTTCTCAATTTCCCGTCGAATGAGCCCCTTTTGAAGTATTTACGACAACGCTTTCTATGAAAACCTTACATATCCCCAGAATAACAAACATACAGCCCTTGCCCTGAGGACTGAAAGAGGGGCTTTTATCCTCAAAGAGCTAATTTCCGGACCTTTCACCCATGTTGAATATAATGGCTATCTCAAAATAATGATCGGAAGTGTTCGGAGAAATGGTGGGTATGGGAGGGGGTTAGTTGCACTGCGATCACTTTCGCATCTTAAAAATGCACCATCAATCTCAAGTTCAAATCGCATGAGTCGTTTTTGAAATTTTTACGACAATGCCTAATATATACTTTTAAGTTCCCCCCAGGCATAAATTACAACCCTCGTCCTGGGGGATGTGGGGGGGATAGGTTGTCATCCTTGCAGATTAAATTTCTGGACCTTTCAACTGCGTTGAACAAAATGGTTATATAAAAATTTTGATCAGTGTTTGTAGAAATGATGGGCGTGGTACATAAACCTCCGATTTCTTTCAACTATCAAAAAGGGGACTAGCCTTCCCAATTTCCCATCGAATGAGCCCCTTTTGAAGTTTCTACGACAACGCTTTCTATAAAAACCTTAAATGCCCCCAGGACAACAACCTACAGCCCTTGCCTTGAGGGATGGGGGGGGGACTATGAAATTTTGATTGAATGTGTTTGGGGAAAAGGCGGGCGTGAGAGGGGGGTTAGTTACCCTCCCATCACTTTCACCTATTAAAAATGTACTACCTCTCAAGTTCTAATCGTATCAACCATTTTTCAAGTTTCTGCGATAACGGTTTCTATAAAACGCTTATGTGCCCCCAGGTCATAAATTACGACCCTTAACCCAAGCGCTGTGGCAGGGGGAGGGGGGTATCATACTTAAATACTTAATTTCTGGACCTTTTTACAGCGTTGAACAAAATACCTAGATCAACATTTTGATCGTAAGTGTTATGGGAAATGATGGGCGTGGGAGGGGCAATAGCCCTCCGATAACTTTCGACCATCAAAAAGGGCATTAGCCTTCCCAATTTCCCCTCTAATGGGCTCCTTTTGAAGTTTTTACGACAATACTTTCTATGAAAACCTTAAATGCCTCCGGGACAGCAGCCCTTGCCCTGAGAGCTGGGGGGGGGGCTTTTATCCTCAAAGACCTAATTTCAAGACCTTTCAACTATGTTGAATATAATGGCTATTTCAAAATTATGATCCGAAGTGTTTGAGGAAATGGCGGGCATGGGAGGGGAGTTAGTCGGCCTCCGATCACTTTCGCCTATTAAAAATGCACTAGCCCTCTCAATTTCCGATCGAATGAGCCGTTTTTGAGATTTCTACGACAACGCTTTCTATAAACTCTTAAGTTCCCTTAGGGCATAAATTACAACACTTGAGGGCTGTGGGGGGAGAGGTTATAATCCTTAGACTAAATTTCTGGACCTTTCAACTACGTTGAACAAAATGACTATATCAAAATTTTGATCGGAAGTGTTTGGAGAAATGATGGGCTTGGGGAGAGGGCATTCATCCTCCAATTTCTTTCAACCTTCAAAAAGGGCACTAGCATTCTCAGTTCATCATCGAATGAGCCCCTTTTGAAGTTTCTACGACAACGCTTTCTATAAAAACCTTATATGCCCCCAGGGCAAAACTTACAGCCCTTGCCCTGAGGACTGGGGACTTTCATCCTCATACTCATAATTTCCGGACCTTTCAACTACGTTGAGAAAATGGCTACCTCGAAATTATTATCGGAAGTGTTTGGGGGAATGGTGGCCTTGGTAGGGAGGCAAGTTGCCCTCCGATCACTTAAATTACACCCCTTGCCCCGAGAGCTGGGGGGGGGTTATCATCCTTAAAGACTTAATCTTTGGACCTTTCAAAAACGTTGAACGAAATGGCTATATCAAAATTTTGATAGGAAGTGTTAAGGGATTTCCCTTCGAATGAGCTCCTTTTGAAGTTTCTACAACACTTTCTATAAAATCATTATACGCCCCCAGGGAACAGCTTACATCCCTTGTCCTGAGAGCTGGGGAGGGGGCTTTTATCCTCAGATATAATTTCCGGACCTTTCAACTACCTTGAACAAAATGGCTATCTCAAAATTATGATGGGAAGTTTTGGGGGAACTGGTGGCCACGAGGGGGGGGGGGGTTAGTCGGCCTCCGATGACTTTTGTCTACGAAACGTTTTCTACGCTTCAACGCTTTCTATAAAAGCCGAATATACCCCCAGAGCGCAATTTCCAGCGCTTGCCCTGAGGACTTGGTGGGGTGGGGGTAGGGTGTCTCCGTAAAGACTCAGATTCCTGAACGGTCAACTCCGTTGAACAAACCGGCTGTCTAACAATTCGGATTGAAAGGGTGGGGGGATAGGAGGGGCGTGTGGGGGCATTTACCCTCCGATCACTTTTGACCATAAAAAATGTCACTAGCCCTCTCAAGTTCTAGTAGAATGATCCCTTTTGGAAGTTTCTACAACAACAGTTTCTATAAAAAAAACTTACCTGCCCCAGGGTACAACTTACACTCCGTTCCCTGAGGACTGGGGGGAAGTCCTCACTGACGTAATTTTCGGAACGTTTAACTACGTTGAACGAAATGAATCTCTAAATTATGATTGGAAGTGTTTGGGGAACTGGTGAGAGTGGAAGGGCTTAGTTGCCCTCTGATCACTTTCGCCTATTGGGAATGTACTACCACTCTCAATTTCCAATCGAATGAGCCGTGTTTGACGTTTCTACGACAACGCTTTCTATAAAAACTTTATATGCCCCCAGGGCACAATTTACCCCCCTTGCCCGGAGGGCTTGGGGGGGGAGGATTAATCCACAAAGATATAATTTATGGACCGTCCACTACGTTGAGCAAAATGGCTATCTCAAAATGATAATCGGAAACCGTTGGGAAAATGGTGGGCTTGGGGGGCATTAGCCCTACGATTGCTTTCAACCATCCAAATGGGCTCTAGCCCCTTCAATTTCCTATCGAATGAGCCACTTTTGAAATTTTTATGACAACACTTTCTATAAAAAAGCTTATATATCCCAGGGCACAATTTACAGTCCCTAGGGCTGGGGGGGGGGGTTTATCCTCAGAGACATAGTTTCCGGACCTTCCAAAAACGTTGAGCAAAATGGCTATCTCAAAATTATGATCGGAAGTATTTGGGGAAATGATGGGCGTGAGAGGGGTTAGTTGCACACGATCACTTTCGCCTATTAGAAATACGCCAGCCCTCTCAGTTTCTAATCAAATGAGCCGTTTTTGAAGTTTCTACAACAACGCTTTCTATAAAAACCTTATGTGCCCCAAGGACATAAATTACAGCCCTTGCCCTTGTAAACTTTGGAGGTGGGATTTTTTTGGGTTGAAACCTATAATTAAAATTCTAAATATCTGTCAAAAGGTCCATTTCCTAGTCAAATCCCATTTCCTTGATAACTATATTAATTCTGAATATTCTGTTAAAAGTCCATTTCCTAGTCAAATCCCATTTCCTTGATAACTGTATTAATTCTGAATATTTGCTGTAATTCCTAGAAGTTGACAGATTAAAATAGAGCAGTTTTGTAAAATGCCCTGATGTGTATCTGCATATTGTGCTGAAAATAAGTTACCAATTTAGATTACTTCAACCAGTTCGAATTCTGTATCTGTCCTCGCCATAGGTACATTCACTGTATTATATGTATAAATAAACATTTTATACTCTAAACATAAACTATGTGATGGTTAGAGACTCTAGAAATCCTCCACCGGTAGAACCGAAATAATAGGCCAACGCTACCATAAAACTCCAAAGCGAAGAAGTCACACTTTACAGAGAAGTGAACCCAGAAAGTTTACAAAGTAGAAGACATTAGACCGAGTGAGCCGTATCTTTATATTTGATAGAATGAGTGCAAAAGTTCGAGAGTATTGCGAAAACTATAATTTGTGCTTGCGTAGGAATAAAATGCATCAGAACATCAAACCTCCGTTAGGAAAAAATGAACAACCAAAATACCCATTCCGTGTTTTCGGTACTCTGCTGGTCCCATGGGGGGGGGGGGGCGCATTATGTGGACCTACTGAAAACGGAAATTTTCAGATTTTAGTTGGCGTTTACCATTTTTCAAAATTTTGTATCCTGAAAGCTGTGCCGAGGATAACAGCAGAAGATATGTGTAATTTTCTTTGCGAGTCAGTGATAGCATACTTTGGTCTTTTTGAAGTTTTGATCACTGATTCCCACCAATCTTTCCGTTCAAATCTCATTTTACATATGTGTGAAAATTAAAAATTAAACATAATTTTTCGTCAACTTATAATCCTCAATCGAATGGGTTATGCGAGAATCGTGTGAAGGTAACAAAATCTGTATTAAGCTTATTGTCAGGATCATCCCAATTCTTAGGATACTCATTTGCCTTTCGTTCAGAATGTATTAAATTCTACTATTTCTTCCACAACTAAATATTCACCACATCAGGTAATTTTTGGTAGGCAGCCTCTTTCATATTTGGATATTCAACTATCATTGCCTTCAATTGACTGTTTTGACAATTATGAGGATTATATGGTTAATTTAGTTAGGAATTTATTCACGATTTACACGATTTGTGATGAACAAATAGGAAAACAGAGAAAATCTCAAATAGTACAATATAATAAAAATGCTGTAGAACTACCAGTTTTTCGAGAAGGAGACTTAGTTTATGTCCAAGATAAAGCTCAGAATCCAAGGGAAATCAAGGGCTTAAAGCTAAAATTTCGTGGACCTTATAAAGTTTTAAAAGTTTTAAAAGATTCCCTATTGTTGGTACGAGAACTTTCAGGGACTTCTCCAAGAAGGACTGTAAACGGTCGTCTGATAAAGCCTGTAAAGGATTCAGAAACTTTCTTACGTTTGAATCCTATTTTTCAGTAGAAAATTGATATGATCAATAAACCTAATATTGTCACTAGTAAATTAAAATCTAATGACGAAGAGAAAAACAGCAATGGTTATAGCTTACGTCATCGTCCGGGTGAGAAACTTTAGGTAGTTCAAAATTGTCTTGAGCAACCAGTAGTAGCAAATAAATCAATATCGGAGGAATCAAAAATTGTAGAATTGGAGATAGAGAATCGTGGGCATAGGAGAATCGATTTAACATCATCTGTATACCAGCTTCCAGTGGAGACCCCAGTAGTTTTTGAAGCTTCTACGAAAAACTCTCAATAAGAACCTTATAGGCCCCAAGGGTATAACTTACAAAACTTGTCCTGAGGGCTATGGAGGGATGTTTGTCATCCTCAAAGAAATAATTTCCAGACCTTTCAACTACGTTGAACAAATTGGCCATATCAAAATATTGATCAGAAAAGTTTGGGGAAATGATAGGAGTGGGAGGTGATACTCCCTCCGATTAATTTCGACTATTAAAAAGGGCAATACCCCTCTCAATTTTCAATTGAATGAACCCTTTTTTAAGTTTACGACAACGCTATCTATAAAACCATTTTATGCCCCCAGGGCATATCTTAAAACCTTAGCCCTGAGGGCTGTGGAGGGGCTTTCATACTCAAAAACATAATTTTCGGACCATTAAACTACGTTCAACAAAATGGCTATATCAAAATTTTGATTTGCTGTATTTGGATAAATGGTGGGCGTAGGGAGGGGCATCCCCCCTCCGATCCCATTTGACTATTAATAAGGTTAATAGCCCTCTCAATTCCCTTTTGAATGAGGCCTTAATGAAGTTTCTACGACAAAGTTTACTATAAAAACCTTATATGCCCCCAGGGCTAAACTTACAGCACTTGCCCTGAGGGTTTTCATCCTTAAGGACCTAATTTTCAGAACTTTAAACTACGTTGAAAAAAAGAGCTCTCAAAATTTTGATTGAATGTTTTTGGGGAAATGGTGGGCGTGAGAGGGGGGCTAGTTGCCCTTCAATTACTGTCAAACATTAAAAAGAGCACTAGTCCTATCAATTTCCAATCGAATGAGCCCTTTTTGAAGTTTCTACAACAACACTTTCTATAAAAACCTTATATGCCCCCAGTAAATAAATTACAACCCTTATCCTGAGGGATGTAGGGAGGGGGGTTTCATCCTCAACGACCTATTTTCTAGAATTTTCAACTACGTAAAAAAATGGCTACTTCGAAATTTTAATTGGGTGTGTTTGGAGAAATGGTGGGTGTGAGAGGGGGTTAGTTGCCCTCCAATCACTTTCTACTATTAAAAAGGGCATTATCCCTTTCAATTTCCAATTGAATGAGCCCTTTTTGAAGTTTCTACGACTGCGTTTTCTATAAAAAACCTTATATGCCCCCAGGCCATAACTTACAACCCATGCCCTGAGGGGTGTGGGAGGTTTATGATCCCCAAAGACATAATTTCCAGAATTTTCAACTACGTTGAGCAAAACGGCTATCTGAAAATTTTGATTGAATGTGTTCGGGGAAATAGTGAAGGGATAGGGGGGTTAGTTGCCCTCCAATCACTTTCAACTATGGAACAGGGCACTGGCCCTTTTCATTTCCAATCGAATGAGCCTTTTTTCAAGTTTCTACGACAATACTTTCAATAAGAACCTTGTATGCCCCCAGGGTATAACTTACAACCCTTGCCCTGAGGTCTTCGGGGGGAGTGTCCTCCTCAAAGACATAATTTAAAGATTTTTCAACTACGTAGAACAAAATGACTATCTCAAAATTTTGATTGGATGTGTTTGGGGAAATTGTGGGAGTGGAAGGGATTTTATTTGCCTTCCAATCATTTTTGACTATCAAAAAAGGTGCTAACCCTCTGAATTTTCAATCAAATGAGCCCTTTTTAAGTTTATATGACAATGTTTTCTATAAAAACCTTGTATACTCCCAGAGCATAAGTTACAACTTTTGCCCTGAGGGCTGTTAGGGTGTTATCATCCTCAAAGACCTACTTTCCAAATTTTTAAACGATGATAAACAAAATGTCTATCTCAAAATTTTGATCTCAGGGGTTTGGGAAAATAGTAGACATGAAAGTGGGGATAGTTGCCCTCCGATCACTCTTGTCTTTTAAAAAAGACACTATCCATTTCAATTTCTAATCGAATAAGCCTTTTTTGAAGTTGCCACGACAAGGCTTTCTATAAAAACCTTATATGCGCCCAGGGCATAACGTACAACCCTTGCCCTGAGGGCTGTGGGGGGGGTCATCCTCAAAGACCTAATTTCCAGAACTTTCAACTACGGTGAACAAAATGGCCATCTCAAAATTTTGATTGGATGTGTTAGGGGAATGGTGGGCATGAGAAGGGGGTTAGTTTCCATTCAATCACTTTTGACTATTAAAAAGGGCACTAGCCCTTTGTATTTTCAATCGAATGAGCCCTTGTCCATGTTTCTACGACAACACTTTTAATAAAAACCGTATATGCCCTCAGGGAATAACTTACAACCCTTGCCCTGAGGGCTTTGGGAGGGGGGAGTGTCCTCCACAAAGACATAATTTCCAGATCTTTCAACTACGTAGACCAAACTGGTTATATAAAAATTTTGATTGCATGTGTTTGGGAAAATTGTGGGAATGGTAGAGGTGTTAGTTGCCTTCCATTCACTTTCGACTATCAAAAAAGGCACAAAGCCCCTCCAATTTCCAATCGAATGAGCCCTTTTCGAAGTTTCTACGACAACTCCTTCCATACGAAGTGCATTGGTTTAAAAAAAACCAAAAAATAATACATTGTGCCAACATCTTTCTTTTCTTAGGCAGCGCTATTACACTGCCAATGAAAGCAACGTGTACTTTGAACTTAATTGAAAACTATATTTATCTTTAACAGTGTGCTTGTATATTTCAAAACAACGACAAAAAATAGAACATAAATCATTATAATAATCAAGATGACTCGAAATAAATAATGAACATAAATTGAATATTTAATACAAAATATCATTAATTCCTAGAAACTCATCAATCAGATTTTAGTTCACTGTAATTTCTCATTTTCTATATTGTAAATATAAAAACAAAATATTTGCAACATAATTCATCAGAGGAAACGATATAGCGTTGCCTATAGTAACACCCAAAAGGCTTCAATGTTTTATCATTTATTTTTTTGTATTTTTTTTTCACTGAGGCACTTCATATGGAATAGATGGTCGTACAAATTTCGGGTGGGGTTCATTCAATTAGAAATCAGAAATTCTAGTGCCATGTTTAAAAGTCAAGTGATAGGAAGGCAACAAGCCCAATCCGCCTTTTTTTGCCAAATGCTTCCAATAAAATTTTAAGACAATCATTTTTTTTTAAATATAGTTCAAAGATCAAATAACAAAAACTCTGGGTCGACACAACCCCCAGGGCCCAGGAAAAGGCGTTATAAGTTTTGTCCTGCGGGCATATATGGTTCTTATGGGATGGATCCTCGTATAAACTTCAGAGAGGGCTCATTTAATTAGAAATTGAAAGTTCTAGTTCACCTTTTAAGAGTCAAGAGATCCTAGGGCTACCAAACTCTCCCCTCAAGACCTTATTTCCCCAAATGCATCAGATAAAAATTTTCAGATAGCCATTTTGTTAAAAATAGTTCAAAGGTCAGATAACCAAAACTCCGGTGTCAAAAAAACACAGGGCCCGGGGGCAGGCATTGTAAGTTATGCCCTGTGGATGTATATGGTTCTTATGGAAGGGATGCTCGCATAAACTTTATAGAGTGCTCGTTTGATTGGAAATTAAAAGTTCTAGCTAACTTTTTAAGAGTCAAAAGTGATCGGAGGCCAACTAGCCCCCCTCCTCCCTAGCCCTTTTCTCTTCGAATGCATTAAATAGAAGTTGTGAGATAGCCATTTTGTCAAAAACAGTCAAAACGTCAGACAACAAACTCCGGTGTCGACACAACCCCCTAGGGCCCGAGAACAGACGTCGGAAGTTATGCCCTGGGGGCATTTCTGGTTCTTATGGAAGAGATGCTCATATAAACTTTAGAGAGAGCTCAATTGATTGGAAATTGTAGTTAACTTTTTAAGAGTCAAAAGTAATCGGAGGGCCGATATCCCCCTCTCCGACGACTTTTTTCCCCAAAACGCGTAAGATAAAAATGATGATATCGCCATTTTTTTAAAATATGTTGAATAACAAAAAAAAACAACTCTGCTGTAGGGTGGAAAAAGATTTTTTTTTCAGTAAGTAAAATTATTTGGAAAGTAAATAAAAATTTTTCTCTCAATTCTAATTAGATTAAATAAAATCTATAAATCTTACTTGTTTCGCAACTTATGTATCGATTTAAGGGATTGCGTTAGTAGTCTCGGATGAGCAGGACCTCCACAACTGAGAGAAACATTCTGACACTATGCATAGAATCGGGATTAGTGACGTTCAATTTGGTAAGGAAGCCAAATGGAGTGACTTCAATCGTGTGTCTGGGGTTAAGCCGAGTCTATTTGAGTTGCTGAGATTCAAAGAAGCTTAATGTAGAGGTCCTTAAGGTAGTGAACTCCAACCTCCAGGTTGTACTATTAGAAATCAGTCTACGGATTAGGTCTCGGATTAATCAGGTTTATACCGATTGCAAAGCCTATACCATATACCTAGTAAATTGTTAAAACTGGATTATATAGAACTTCGCGAAGTCTTTTTCAGACGATAAGGTAGTATCAAAATTACGTAAATTAGATACAGTAGATGACCAGCTTAAATTAATTGAGTAGTTATGAGGATAATATATAAGACAGAGAGATAAGTTTTAAAAACAAATAGAACAAAGGGGGATATAGTTTTTTTAATGAAAAATGTTACAAATCAAAATTAGAGCTTATTCAGGAACTAGAGATTTAAGGAAAAAAGAAAATGTTGAAAATAGGGGTACACTAGTTAAATGGTTCAGCGTCACGGACCAGCAGGAAACTTTTTCGACGGTCAGTTCAGGGCTGAGCTATCAAACGCGACATAGGAGGCCAGTTTTCCTCTGACAGAACACAAATATGATCTGCTGAAATTGGTAGTGAAAGAATAATGTGAAGAATTCATAAGAATAATAAAAGAAGGATCTGCACCAGTACTGCTTGAGTTTCAGAAAAGGTTTTAAACCAATTTGACTGAGGCTATGTTCATGCTGATTTTCCTTTAAATCGTCAAAAAGTATTCTGACTTCGGGAGAATCACCATCGCAAACCTTTGGGAAATGTCTAATTTTAACAAAGAAAGATGACAGGGTCAATTACAGTATTTACTGTCCAATATAGTTACTGCCTAGTCTTTATAAATATAAGAATTAGTATTAGATTCTAGATTTTCATATTGGCTAGTAAAATAAAAGATTTGGAAGGAAGAACGGGTAGAGTTTGAACAACTTGTAATACTTGTGACAGTGCCCTAGTTCTTCAGCCACTAGTGGAAAATCTGCAAAAAGGAGGATGTATGTAGATTTAGAAAAAACATTTTATACGATGCATTATACAATATACAAGCATTAGCATATTATACATAGAATTCTATAAGTCAGACCTGCCAAAGCTTTTTTGTAAGGATATTAGCTGATAACTAACGAAAAAACAGACATGGTGCAGGTACGTGCTTTAGAATGCTGCTTTTTATGGCCTTATTCGTTTCATCACTAACCTTTTGTTATTTAAAAAAAAGTTATTGTTGAACGTTCATAGTTAAAGTTGAACACAGTGCACATCTTCAAATATCATCTGTACTTTGTTCACTGTAGCCAATAGCCAGACACTAAACTGTCCATGCCCAAGGTGAGCATAACAAATAAGTGGACATTTATTCTGCAGACCCCCTGGAGAAGAAGATGAATAACACTTTTTCATAACAAATTTATAGAACCTTTCGTCGAAAATTTGAGCACTGTGCTCATGTGAACGAAATACACAATATCGATAGCTAACATATTTACCAAATCAAAACATATTTCAGCCAATCAGCAAGAAACAAACACCATTAAAAGTTTCTTGTGGAATCACCCATGTTAATAAAAAATAAACTGTTGAATTACATTATATAGGACTGAAATTTAGACTTTTAGTCAATTGACAATAAAAACTAAGCTGTTAAGAAAGACAACAACATCGAAAATATATACAATAGCCCAATCAAAGACAAAGAATTAAAGCAACATTGAAAAGAAAACAATATCAAACCATAATAAAACTAGAACAACCTTAGTGAAAAAGAAAATATTTTTGAGAACATAGTTTGTATGCGTCATCTAGTCTTGAGTATACTGTCGAATTCGATTCCAAATATCTTCTGTTCTAATATGCAATTTCAAAGGAATGCTGTTCTTCTTGTGTGATTTTTCCTATGCATCATAAAAGGAATTGTCAAGAACGTAAAACTCTGAATAATAAAAGTTTAAAATAGTACTTATCTATTATATACGTGATGAAAAAATAAGGCTATGCTGACATTTTACAAAAGGCTTTTCTATGTGCTGTAGACAAAGCTTTTCCCGAGGAAACAGAACTCTTAAATAGAAAAGTGTTTCTCTGGCTTTAATTTTTTGATAATTTGCACATTAAAATTTAAGAAAAAAACACATTCCCCCCATAAAGAAAGGCATGCACAAAAAGATAATTCTCAGAATGATTTATTTTATGAAATAAAATTCAGAGCTTGAAGTAAAACATTTCTCATTTATCTTACATTTAAAAAATTCTCTCATTTCAGAGTTTTTTTTTTATGATTAGAGAAAGTGGAACTTAAAGTAAAACTTTTCCAACATACAGCATGTCATTTTCTCCAACATGAGTTCTTTTATGATAAGAGAAAATGGAACTTGAAATAAACCATTTCTTATATATATCCAATTCAAAAGGTGTGTCTGTAGTTTGAATTCTTTTATGGCGAGATAAATTATAACTTAAAGTAAAATATTTCTTGGATATATCACATTTGAAAGGTTTTTATCAAATGCGAGTTCTTTGATATTCAGACAGGATGAATTTCCGGCGAAATGTTTTCTCACAACAATCCTACTCGAATGATCATTCTGTAGTATGAGTTTTTAGATGATTAGATAAAATGGTACTGGAAGTGAAATATTTCTTACACATATCATTTTCAAAAGGTTTCTCTCCAGTATGAGTTTTTTTTATGATACGACAAACCTGAACTCTGATTAAAACGTTTCTTACATATATCACATTCGAAAGGTTTTTCTCCAGTATGAGATCTTTGATGAATAAATTGATTGGCTTTTTGGGGAAGAGTTTTCTCACATATATTACACTCAAAAGGTTTTTCTCTAGTATGATTTTTTAGATGATTAGACAAAAGGGCAGTGGAAGTGAAACGTTTCTTGCATATATCATACTCGAAAGATTTCTCTCCAGAATAAGTTTTTTGATGATACGACAAACCTGAAGTATGATTAAAACGTTCCTTACATACATCACATTCGAAAGGTTTTTCCCCAGTATGAGACCGTTGATGAATAAATAGATTTGCTTTTTGGGCAAAATTTTTCTCGCATTCATTACATTCAAAAGCTTTTTCTCCAGTATGAGTTTTTAGATGATTAGATAAATTGGTACTGGAAATAAAACGTTTCTTACATATATCACATTCGAATGATTTGTCTCCAGTATGAGTTTTTTGATGATACGACAAACCAGAACTATGTCTAAAACATTTCTTACATATATCACATTCGAAAGGTTTTCCTCCAGTATGAGATCTTTGATGACTTAATAGTTGGGCCTTATGGGGGAACGTTTTCTCACATATATAGCATTCGAAAGGTTTTTCTTCAGTATGAATTTTTAGATGACGAGACAAATTAGCACTTAAAGTAAAACGTTTCTTATAAGTACCACAATCGAATGATCGTTCTCCAGTATGAGTTTTTAGATGATTCGATAAAACAGTACTGGAAGTGAAATATTTCTTACATATATCACATTCGAATGGTTTTTCTCCAAAATGAGTTTTTTGATGATACAACCAACCAGAAGTATGACTAAAACGTTTCTTACATATATCAAATTCGAAAGGTCTTCCTCCAGTATGAGTTTTTTTATGATGAGATAAAACAGAACTGGTAGTGAAACATTTCTTGCATATATCACATTCGAAAAGTTTCTCACCAGAATGAGTTTTTTGATGATAAAACAAACCAGAAGTATGACTAAAACGTTTCTTGCATATAACACATTGGAAAGGTTTTCCTCCAGCATGAGTTTTTTGATTATGAGACAAAAAAGAACGGGCAGTAAAACGTTTCTTGCATACACTAAATTCGAAAGGTTTTTCTCCTACATGAGTTCTTTGGTGATTAGACAGTTAAGCCTTTCGGCGGAATGTTTTCTCGTATTTACGAAGTTCAATATGTTTTTTTCCAATATTAAAAAATTCCTGTTTTACAATAATATTTTCAGCAGCTATGTAACTGGGAATTAATATCTCGTGTTGACAATTCAAATCCATTTCTTTTTTTAGCCGTATTCCTGTAAGGCCTGGCATGCTCAATAATCCACTTTTTTGTTTACTGATATCATTGTCGTACAGCATTGCAGCAGGGAGAACTAAAATATAAGATAAAATTCACTAAAAAAAGTCATCAAGTCTTATAACCTTTTTAAGACTTTCTTTTATTTTGCACACACCTCAGTTTTTCAAATTTTTAACTTTCCATATTTATTATAAGTTAAATTTTAATGACTCTTACCTTGGTACTTAATTTACAAATAGCCAATTATAAATTTATTAAGTTAATTAAACTTCGTACTCTTGATTTCTTTCTTTATTTTGTAATTTAAAATTCTGAAGCTTGAGGTTGTACATGATTTTCTTGAACGTATGTTGTTTAAAAAATATCGCTGTACTATAATATCCATCTACTGTTTTAACTCCCTCCTTTTCTCAGTTAACGCAGTTTCTTTAAATAGAATAATTATATTTAATAATTTTTTATATTTTTCTTAAACTATGTAACATTTTTTACAATTCGACACTACGTCTAAATAGTTTGTCAAGGGTGGTCTAAGGAATAAAGGATTTACCTTACGAGTAAATATCAGATTTATGAAAAGGCCCTTTTTAGTAGAATCTTTCAAACGTTTATTTCATATTTTCCAAATAGAATTCCAAAAGTTAGACCGGCCATGGGTTATTGTCAAGATATTAGCTGATATGTAATGGAAGATCATAGGAATAGTTAAGGTATAAAATTTTAAGAATGCTGTTTTGTATGGCCTGATCAACATTGTAACTAAACTTTTGTTATTAAAAAACCTTATTGTTGGCCTATTATATTTTAGGTTAAACACAGGGTGCATCTTTAAGTACCATCTGTATTCTGTTTACTATAACCAACTGCAAGACACTAAATAAACCGTACCCAAGTTAAGCATAACAAATTAACTGTTCTTTTCTGCAGACTCCCTGGAGAAGAACACGAATGTGAAAGACGTGTTTTCATAACAAATTCATCGAACTTTGGATTCGGACCTTTCCTCAGAAATTAATGCAGTGCTTTCCTTTGTTAAAACTATTGGACATCAACCCCTAACATTTTTGACAAATAAAAACATGGTTTAGCCGATCACAAAAAGAGCCCTATAAACGTTCTTGTTGGATTCACCCATATTAATAAAAATAAGGTGTTTCCTTACATTAAATAGGACTAAAAGTTCCTTTTATTAAACTAGCAATAAAAAGCAAGCTGCTAAACAAAACGAAAACATAACAACAACACTGAAAATATAAAAAATAACCTTGTCAAAGACAAAGAATCGCTAAAACATTGAAAAGAAACTTTCAGACCAAAATAAAAGTTAAACAACAAAAGTGAGGAAGAAAATAGTTTTGAGAACATAGTTTGTAGGCGTTTTCTAGTCACTAGTAAGCCCTCAAGTTCAATTCCAAATTTCTTTTGTTGTAATGTGCAATTTCACAGGAAAGGTACTGTGCTTGTGGGATTTTTTATTTTACATGAAAATTGTAATGAGCATTTTACACCCTTATACACTGTCATGAACAAATTTTTTTCCTCAAAATGACTTCTATGGTGATAAGACAACCTAGAACTTGCAGTAAAATGTTCCTCAAATATCTTGCATTCGAAGGGTGATTCTCCAGTGTGAATTCTTTGATGACGAGAAAAATCTGACATGAAAATTACCTTACTTTGGTATTTAATTTACGAAAAGCCAATTCAAGGCATTACTCGTATTATACTTCGAATTCTTTATTCCTTTCTTTGTTCGGTGATTTAGAATTCGTAAGCTTGAGATTGTACATCAATTTACATAAGGATGGGTTTGTGTAAAAATATCGCTCTACTACAATATCCATGTACTATATTAACTCCCTACTTTTCCAATAAAAACAATTTTTCTAAATAAAATGTTTTTCTAAGAATTCTACCATTGTAAAGGGGGGTAACATTTTCTGAGAGTTTTACTTTTATACTCCAAGCCATTTGGGAGACTCGGGATCAAACGTATCCCCTTTTCCAAATAAACAGCCGTAAATAAAAACAATAGTCCACTTATAAGACATACAACACTTTCCCCAGGGGCTGCAGAGTTACTTCATCCCCGCAGGCATAGTCATTTGACTTTTCGACTATTCTGAAAAAGAAGGCTATTCCAAAAATTCGATCAGATATCTTCGGAGGGAGGGAATCTAAAAGTGGAAAGAAATGAGGGGCTGGTGGCCCAATGCCCCCTTTTCAACATTCCCATCAGCATACCCTTAAAGTTTTAACTTAATACCCTCAGCTGTTCTTAAGATATTGCAATAAACACCTTTAAGATAAACTGGATGCACAGAGTACCTTTTGATCTAGTTTGACGTGCCGCAAAGATTCACCTAAATATTCTGTAGACTTTTTGAGCACAACCAAAATCAAACATTCCCCCTTTTCCTAATCATAAATCCAGATGGTGGAAAAGGGCAAAATGCATAGTTTACTATCCTTAACCTGGGGGCTTTGGGGGGTATTGCATACCCGGAGGCATAGTTCCTAGACAAAAAACCAACAGAAAAAATAAATTAAAAATAAGCGTAATGGCTTTAAATCACGCAATTTCTGAGCAAAAACAAATCCCCGTCACGATTTCAAAGGAACTTTAAAATTCACTATTTTATTTTAGACACAGGAAAACACAGAATAAGATCAGGAAATCTAAAGCATACCCTTTTCCCTGTCATTGTTCGACTCCTGTTTAATATAGCCAGCACTGTGTTGGCAATCATCAGAAGAAAATGTAAAAAGATTGTCTTCCTGTTCCGTAAAGAGGACAGGATGTGTGCCTCCAAAATATCTTTATCATCATTTGAAAATGTATCTTCATTTTCTAAAAAAATTATATTAAAATCACATTAGAAGGATCACAAAATAATTTCTTTTACTTGAGCAAATAACAGGAAAATGCTAAGAAAAAATCAAAAATAACAGTAAAACAGTAAAAATCTTATACATAAGACTTGTAGTCCACCCTTCCGTCGTTCAACAAGAAGAAAATCATTTTATGTTGTTGTTTTGTATCGTTTTTGAAAATTTATAAGGTTTAGGTCTGAGCTAATTCGTTACGTTTACTTTAGAGCCGTCTCCTTAAATAGACTTCTAGAACAGTTGATCTGACAATTGTCTTAGATAATGTATCTTCTTAACAATTCGTGGTTGGACTCATAGTAACAACCTAGTAAAGACAATCCTAGACACATGGTATGCAAAAAATCAGAAGTGTATTTTCTAATAAACTGTCTAGCGCAAGCCCTTTTCCAATAAATATTTATTAAGAAATACAACTGCTATTCAGGCAATTTATTTGAAAAACAAATACAAGAGAACCGCCTAGCCGATTTCAGTGTATAAAAAAGAAGAATATTTAACTTCTCTTATCTATATTATAGTTTTATTTATTTGTTATTATTAATATTTATTTATTATTATATAATATATTATATCATGTTATATAATAATAACTAATTTTTTTTATAAGATTAGTCACCCAGTCTTTATATAATTTACATATTTAACTGATATGTTGATTAATCTTTTTATAAGAGAAGGAATCAAGGTCTTGAAACTTCAACATAGAAGATTTGAAAATCGCCCAATCCCTCTCTAAATAGAGTTTATGGTGTAACACAGCATATGGTTTATTAACCATATGTATGGTTTTAAAATATACTGAAACTGGTATCTAGAGTACCTTCATACTTTAGAATAAATAGTGAGGGAGCTGGGGGAGGGGCAACTTTTGGTAGACAAAATCTGATAAAAAAAAAGACAGGAGAGGTTTGAGCAAAGCTGAAATGCTTGACATTCTTTCCAATATTTTTGCTTTTTTTAATTACTTCTGTAATTTTTGTCTCTTCTCAACAGTAAAAACAACGTTAAAAGAAGATAAATATTTTATGTCGACAAAAACAATTCTATTTTTGGAATCAAGAGCCCCAAACAAGTAATTTCACTGTTTTTAAGAATTATTGAGACAATAGTTATAAAACCTTCTTTTTACAAAATTTCGGTTTAATCTATCTTAGTTAGGTGTCATAGTTTATTTAACCCATTTTTCAAGTAAAACTAGCAGAGATAAATGGGAATAGTAAAAACTCTCCTAGCTTTTGAGCCAAAATCATACAAATATACAGCAAATTTAATCAGCTACCCATAATAGCAATTACCTTGCTTAACAGCAGTGATGCCAAAGACATCCAGTTTATCCATATTTCATCAGTTGAGTCAAATACAAAGCCTCTTGAATTTTCCAGGCAATTTTGGAAATTCCTAAAACCCAAAGAATTAGAAAAGAACAAGCACAAAGCCTAGAAAATAGTTGACAAAACCTATAAATAAAAATAATTTTATTGTAATTGAAATAGATTTTGTTGGTCTGTCCCAAACAACGTATTTTAAACCTTTAGTTTCTAGAAAAAGTTTTCAGCTTTCAAATGAAAAAGTTAAAAGGGGAAGAACAATTTTTGAACAGATCTCATCATAGGCAGTGCTATTGTGCCATAAAGCAAAGAGTGAGATGGACACAATATATTTTTTCTTTTCACCGAGGAACTTCAGATAGAAGGCTTGCAAAAGCATTAGAAAAGACTAATTAAATTGGAAATGAAGAGTTCTAGAGCCCTTTTTAAGATTCAAAATTTATTGGAGGGCAATCAGCACCCTCACACGCCTTCTCCCCCCCCCAGGACATCCAAGGTCATTGTAAATATGTTCCGCATAGTTGAAAAGTCAAATAAGTGCTACTACTACTACCATTACCAATGCTACTACTGCTACTGCAACTACTGCTTCTATTATGACTACAACTAAGGCTGAGAATATTAAGGTGAAAATTACAAGAAATTCCGAGGAGGAAGTTGAACTAAAACGAAAGTCACCATGTACATACAATTTGTCAAACAGATGCATCAGAAATTATTTAGAGCTTCTTAGCGCATTCAGTTCAAATTTTTGGGGCATGATAAGGGGGACGTTCAACTGAACAAAACAGCAATAAGGGAAAATTGGTAATAATACTACTGCTACTAATCATACAACGCATACTATTACTAATACAACAAATACTACTAATCCAACAGCTACGAATATGAAGGTGACTAATGATTGTAACTGCAGATGCTTTAACGAGATGCAGGAGGGGATGTTGAAAATAATAAAAGAAAAACACCATTCATGATGGTTGTCAAAAGAGCACATCCACAATTTCTCAGGAACAGAAGAGGATATAAAATTGAAACTTCCAGGGGCTTGTTAAAAAGTGCTATGAGAGTAAAGGGTACTGTTCTTTTTAGATACCCCCTCCCCTCAACACTAATCAGAATACCAAAATAGTCATGTTGGTCAAATTTCTAGTAACTATACCTCTGGTGGATGCCATGCTCTCCCCCCAACGCAGACATTCCCTAGAGAGAGAGTTTGTACATTATACAATCTGCTCAATGTTATGTATATATATATATATATATATATATATATATATATATATATATATATATATATATATATATATATATATATATATATATATATATATATATATATATATATATATATATATATATATATATATATATATATATATATATATATATATATATATATATATATATATATATATATATATATATATATATATATATATATATATATATATATATATATATATATGTATATATATATATACGAGCTCGCCAATGGAGATGCCTTGGCCACGTACTACGTATGGACAATCTCCTACTACCGAATGCAGCGCTCCATTGGCAACCATTGGGTTTACGCCACAGTGGCAGACCCAGAAACACCCTGCGTCAAACATACCAAACAGATCTCAGTAACCTGCACCCACCAATCCTACCTCAGTGGGGGGACACACTGGCAGCAGTAGGCCTGTAGGAAGATTGGGGGCTCTTTCTTGATGCCCAGGGAACCTCTGGAGACACAGACGGAACTAAGGTCTAATAAATGTATATTACCTCTGAAAAGTTAAGGAATCGAACTGAAAATTTAATTTTAAACCAAACAGTTGACTTGCCACTACAATAAGAATGAAAAAAAATGGTGAATTTAAGTTCATAGGCACTTTTCCACAACAATTGGTAATAACCATATTTTTCAGTTACAATATAGAATTAAGTTTTGGAACAATTCAGTAATGAGATAATTAATGAAGAAATACACTATTTGGTTTTCTACTCAGTTCACTTTCTAAATATGACAATCACTGCTGCTAGAAGTGTGTGGTATAGATCATCAAATTTGATTTTCTGTGATAAAGTCACAATCTGGATCGTTGAAACAATAGCTTTAATTTCTGCAAGAAACTCAAACAGCCCCCTCCATGTCATTACAGGAAAGCTGATGGATCTTTTGTGGATAAAAATTCTTCAGCAAGGGCCTTCAATTCGTATTTCACCACACTTCCTTCAGTTCATATCCCACCCCATAGCAGAGTAAGTACTTTTCCCTTAGCAGAAAATTCATTTTTCTTTCCCCATGCAGTGACACCGAAATTTCAAATATTATTTTTCAGCTTTCAAATAGCCGTTCAGTTGATGCTTTTGGTTTGAGCTGTAATGTTCTTAAACAAATTGGTCAGTTTGTTTCTAACCCCATCTCACATATACCTAACCTCTCTCTTTCTTCTGGTGTTTTTCCTCATTTATTTAAAGTTGCTAATGTTGTACCTTTGTATAAAAAAGGTGATTCATCACTAATTTCAAACTATTGACCTATTTCTCTTCTTCCTGTAATCTCTAAGGTTGTTGAAAAAGTAGTGTATAGTATACTTTCTTTATTTGTATTTAGTACTAATACAACTGCAGGAAATTCTCTCATAACTAACCATCAGTATGGTTTTCGTCCCAGTTTTTCTACCTTGCATGCACTTTCAGATGCAACAGAGTTTATGCGTGTTAACCTTGACAAGGGCTTGTGTGTTTTGGGTCTATATTTTGATTTTCAAAGGCATTTGATATGGTTGTTCACTCTGCTCTTTTGTCTAAATTATCTTTCTTTGGAGTGCATGGAGTCCTACGTGAATGGCTCAGGTCTTATGGCTAAGGGAGATCTCAGTATGTTTCGGTTAATGATGCTTCTTGCTCTTCCTTACCTATTTTGAAAGGTGTCCCACAGGGCTCTGTGCTTGGACCACTTTTGTTTTTAATTTATACTAATGATCTTGTAGATGGTCTTAGTAGGCTTTAGTAGGGTTATTGAGATTTCTCAGTCTTTAGATTTAGTTGTATCAAAAAGCTTCATTTCATTACCATGTGTACCTGGTTTGGGTGAGAAACTTTCAAGGGTTTTACGTAAATTTGGTATTGATACATGTTTCCAATCGCTGAGGCCAATGGGTAGTTTTTTTTAGTTCTGGTAAGGATTTAACTTGGGGATATTTAGTAAGTGGGGTATTTAAAATTCCATGTTCTTTTGGGAAGTTCTATATTGGTATGACTCACCAACAATTTGTTGAAAGGTTTATTGAACACCGAAACTCAATAGAAAAAACCCTACAATTAAGCAAGCCTTCAGAAACTTTCGTTTCAGCTTTAGCAGAGCATATTTGGTTTCAACCAGATCATTTTGTAAAATTTGATGAAGCCTTGGCTATTTATAATGATAAGGGGTACACCCAATGGGCCAGGGAAGCCATAGAAATTAAAAAACATATGTTTGCTAACCTTTCCATAAATAGGGACACGGGGAATTTAAATATTAACCCAATTTATGATAACCTTCTAAAGAAAAAATCAACAGTTAATAAGTGAAATAAGATTTTAAAGAATCACCAGGGGACTATTTTACCTGCTAGACCAAAACGATTTGCTTCAGTAATAGCTAACAAAAGAATTATTTCGAATATGAATAATTAAAGTAATTTACATTTTTTTTATTTTCCTCAGTTACTCTGTTGTCCTCACTTAATTAACTATTTTTTAGCATCTTTTCCCTACGTGGATCTGTTTGCGCCGATTGTACATTTTTGTTTGTTTTTTTGTTGTTGTTTTTTTTGGTGGTTGTTTTTTAGGTTTTTAGTTTTATCTTGTTTTTTTTTTTTTTTTTTTTATATTGTTATTTTTTTGTGTCTTTAGTACTGAAGACGCCTTGTTTTTAAAAAGGCAAAATATCCACGTTGCTTTGTTTCTGTTGTTTTCTTTGCGCGCCCCTGACCACAGTCTCGTTTGTTTTTTTTTTTTTAGTGATTTTTAACTTGTTTTTTTTTTTTTCAGTGTTGGGCCGGTAGACTTAATTTATTTCATCTGAGGTAGGTACTCTTCTTTTTTAAGTATTTCTTATCGCAAATTCATTTTACCCAAACAATCATCTACAACAGCTAAGAGGTCTCCTGTTTTTCAATCAGTTTGACTTTGGAACCCTTCTGATGTTCCTTAATTTGTTTCTGTAAAGGCAGTTTCTTGTTGGATGTTTCCATTTTAATTTTTTTTTTTTGTATCCTAATTTATATGTCTCTCTTCTCTTCATTTAATATATTTTTCAGATTTTAAAATATTTTTCAATTCTATCCTAATTTTTATCTATTTTCTTCATTTGATTTTTTTTTCAGTTATAAGTTGTGTTTTTTACTAAATAGTGTATTTCATAAATGTCATTGTCTTGTTCCAGTGTTTTTTTTTTGTTTTTTTTTGTATTTGCTTGTATATGTATATTCTTTTTTTCATGTGGTTTTTTATTAGCTTTAAAAAAAATTTTTATTTTGTTGGCCCTTTACAGGTTAAGCTTCTTGGGCATGTAAAAACCTTATGTTTTGTAATTGTTTTTTTTTAGTATTGATAAATTGATCAATTGAATTGACAGCAAGTTTCATGACCCAAATTTCTTTTCTCTGGTCAAAAATATAACAAATACTATGTTCCTGACTATCCATATATTCAGTATAGTAAGACCCCATATTCTGCTGATGATGGTACAAAATCCAAATGTAGAAAAACGCTGTTGTCAAAAAAGAATTTTCTTAACCTCTTGGATAGACAAGGATGATTTCAAAGCTGGCAGAAATTTTTTAAGCTGTTTGGTTCAAAATTTTTCTTCCTCTATGTTCTCAGATTTCTTCTCTTTGTTCTAAACATTTGTAACATATTTTTTACCTGGACTGTATACCAGGTTTGCTCTTATAATTGATTTTCCGGTCCTGGATTAGAATTTATCATTGTCTTATTTTCAAATTTTTATAACATACCTTTCGAAATCGGATTCTATGACAGGTTTTATGTTTCTTGTTACAATTTTTCATGAGTTACATATAAGCAGAACACATAGTTTTCATATTTGAAACATCTTAGACCTAAATACACAGCTGTGGTTAACAACTTTTTTGTGTCAGTGGTATATTCTTCAGTTTAAATTAAGATGGTGGAATGTTGAGCAAGAGTACCTTTGAATGAAAAAAATTATGCCAGTTGCAGGAGCTAGCTGTAGTCAACCATGTTATATTTTTTAATTAGTCATTTGAAAAAAAAAACAAATTGTAAAGGTATAGATCTCAAAGAAGCAGACGAATTTAACTACCAGTTGTTGTCTGTTATTAGTAGCACATTAGATACAGACCTAAACAAATGTTGAACACACACAAATCCAATATCCACTGGAGCTCATTGAGATTCATAGTCCAAATATCCTCAAACAACTTAAATTACTAGATATCAAAAATTCAGTTTGGCCACATAGGTTACATCTACGTCTTCTAAAAGAAGTTACTTAAGACATTCCTAAGCTACTCTCCCAATTATTCAAAGTCTCCCTATGTACCAAGGAAGTGCCAACAAAATGGAAAACAGCATTTGTCACTCTTTGTTCAAAAAGAGAAATAAAACCAGCACAGGAAACTACCATCCCATAAGTAAAACTTCTGCTGATACTAAAATCCTGGAAAGAGTTATAAATGACTCTGTCATGAAAAATCTCAAACTTAATGGGATATTATCATCCCTGTAACCAGATAGGTGGCATCCATGTCTTCTAAAATAAGCTGCAGAAGACATTGCCGAGCCACTCTCCCAGTTATTCAAAGCCTCCCTAAGTACCAAGGAAGTGCCAACAGATTGGAAAACAACATCTGCCCCCTTTGTTCAAAAAGAGAAATAAAGCCAGTACAGAAAACTACCATCCCATAAGTAAAACTTCTGCTGTTGCAAAAATACTGAAAAGAGTGGTAAATGACTCTGTCATGAAGCATCTCAAACTTAATGGGATACTATCATCCACATAACCAGATAGGTTACATCCACATCTTCAAAAGGAATTTGCTGAAGACGTTGCCAAATCACTCTCCCAATTATTCCAAGTCTCCCTGTGTACCAAGGAAGTGCCAACAGATTGGAAAACAGCATTTTCACCCTTTTGTTCTAAAAGGGAAATAAAGCCAGTGCAGAAAACTACCATCCCATAAGTGAAACTTCTGCTCTTGCAGAAGTTTCACTGTTATATAAGTAATTCTTTTATGAAGCATCTCAAACTTAATGGGATATTATCACCCAGCCAACATAGTTTTTAACCAGAAAAGTCTGTAGAAACAGATTTACTGGAGACTTATAATGTTATAACATATCTGATTGATCAGGGCTTACCTATGAATGTCTTGCTGCTTGACCTTGTTAAAGTATTTGACAAAGTTCCACATCTACACTTGAAAATAAAACTCATCTCATGTGAAATTAATGAAGACCTTGTGGGTTGGATCTCAGCCTTTCTTACAGATAAAACAAAGAGAGTGAAGGTTTTTACTAATGAAGGATAATCAATCCTCTCTGAAAGATGTGGAGTCATATCTGCAGGTGTCCTGCAGGGTAGTGTTTTAGGACCTACTGTATTCAATGTCAATACAAAGGATATTTTTCAATTAGCTAAAAATCATCTAACTCTATGCTAATGACTCAAAGTTGTTTGTGCAGTGATTCATGAGTCACTACAAGAAGATCTTGAAAATATTCAAAACTGGGCAACAATATGGTGTATGAGCTTCAATATTGATAAATGTAAAGTGATCAATTTTGGCAAGTCCAACCCAGGTTTCAAGTATACAATGGAAAATCCAGTTGTAAATAACATTCAAGAGATACAAAGTGTGAATGAAGAAAGGGATTTCGGAATCATCATTGAAAACCAGTGTAAATTCAATTCAAATTGAAAGAAGAGTGTGTCTCATGCAAACTCTGTCCTAGCACTCTTAAAAAAATCTATATCCAGTAGGTCTCTCTATGTTTTTGTGAGGTTGTCCAAGGTCCTTGTAAGAACAGTGCTTGATTTCGGGATGTGCATAGCATCACCAGGATACAGGGGTGACATACAGCTTCTTGAAGGGGTGCAATGGAGAGCCACAAAGGCAGTATCTAAGATGAGAGACTAGCCTTATGATGAAAATTTGAAGGTGCTGAAATTATCTACACTGGTTTACTGACAACAAAGAGCTGATATACTTATAAGCTTACTTCATAAGAACCCCCCCCTAATTCATTTGTCAATGTCCCTAAATATTGGCAATGAAAGGATGAGAAATTCAAATAAGCGTTTCAAGCCCTCTGGCAAAACTTTACACTATGACCAGATTTTATCCTGCCATGTAGTATACAACCCTGAAAGAGCTCACAAATACAACAGTCTCAGCTCCTAATGATAAAGTTTTAAAAAAGATATTAGATTTTGAATGGAATGGTGTTCCCTGGAAGTACCACTGGAATGCATTTGATGTTAAATCATTCATATCATCAAGTATGGAGCAATTAACAGATCAAGATGGATCTTAATTTGCTCCAAAATATAAATTAATGTAATAGAATAATGGCTCTTGAGAGAGATATGCTAGAACAAAAAGAGAGATACCTTTAAATTGCTAATTATATATTTGTTTTAATGGTTTCGTTAATGTTTATGAAAATGCATCCCTAGCCTCCTCAAATGGTTTCATTTAACACTAGGCTATATAACAAACTAACAAAAAATGATAGAATTCTCACTTTATAACATACAGCAAGCATCAATAATGAATCATATTTCCTTTTTTTTTTTGAATCAGTTTTTATGAATGGTTATGTTTTTTTGTTTTTTTACTTAGCCCAAGACAATATGAGACCATTAGAGGGGCAGCCAAGGGTATAATTTGCTAGGGGGCAGGGGCAACTGCCCTCTCCAAACCTCAGTTTTCCCACCCCCACCAGGCTGAAATTTAGTTTCCGCGAAAAATCTTGTCAAAACTAAGATAAGCCTGCATAATTCAAGCATCCAGAGAAGCCAGTCAGTTTTCTTTAGTATATCTTTGTCTTTAAGGTAATATATGGCTCATTTTTCAGTTTTCACTTGATTTGGGAAACTTGCTCCCACTTTGCCCCCCTCCCCCCCCAGAATTTTGACAAAATTAGACCACAGGGGGCAGCTACAGAGGATATGTCAAAAACCCAAACTAAACTACAAAAACTAACATAAAACAAGCAATCTGAAAGTTTTTCTCTTTTTGTTCCAGCATGTTTCACATTTTGACTATTAGAGACTTTCACCAAAGGAACCTTTGGTGACACATAAACAAACCTATGCACATGTCATAAATTAAAGTATGTTACAGCTTATATTAAATGAAGGAATCTTTGTGAAATTAAACTTGTGATTCCTATGTAAAATCCATGTTTTGCCAAAGATCCTAAGATAATGTAAATCCATGGCATTTCTAATATCCATGGCACAGGTAAAAAAAATCCATGTAAACATGGATAAATTTGTGGCAGTGGCAACAACAGCCCTGCTCAACAGCCATATGAAGACAAGATACCACCAGATGGCTAATTTGGCAGGGTATATATATATACAAATCTTTGAACTAGCCAACCAACCAACCAGTATTTTAAGCCTAGGAGTCCAGCTGGACATAAGGAAACATATTAAGAAAACAATTCTTACTCCATAACATGCAGAATAATCCTAGTTAACACATTTTGCAGGGGGGGGGAGCCTTTATCTTCACTTCTTTCCTTGTTTTTCCAGTTTTTCTAAGAAATTTCTGAATTTCTTAGAACCTATATATTCACAGAATATATACCCTCGCCCCTCTAATGTACAAATATTAACCTAGAATTGCATCCTCAATCTAAATATAACATTCATTTGAATTACCAGAGAACTTTACTCCCATTCTAGTCATGTGGAAGATATCCTATGCAGACTAACAAGCTAATTGATTTTAAACTAGCCTACAACAAAATACAATGATTGTATAAAACAGTAAGATAGAATAACTTAAAAAAACAAGCATTTTTTGCTTTCTTACTTACTAATTAACACAATGATAACATAGATATCCTTACAAGAACACAAGAGAAAACAAATATTATGAAAATTTAACCAAGATCATGGATGAAGTACTTGTCCTGTTAGGCCTGCTTGAGTACATTAAAAATATTGCAATCAACAATTAAACCCAAACTGATTAGAGAGACCTTGGTAGGAAAAATAAAACTGTACATCTCCTTATAGGCTTAAAAAGTTTCCCCTTAAAAGGACACAATGCAGAGAAAGGAAAACAAATACCTTACAGCTAATTAGATGAGGGATGGGTCATATTGAAACTGCCCTAATCTGAGTTGATACTGCTCTGTGAGATCTTTGGCAACAGATATAAAGACCAAATTTACAATATCAAATTGATGTGAATTCAAAATTCTCGCCAGATGTTACACTAGTGATGCCAGTTGTCTGACATTAGATTGCACACCAAGGGAAGCGAAAATGCATCATCTGTGCATTTTTGCTATATATTTTTGGGTGGAGTTCAAAATTCAGGGGAAATTAGATCTTGCAGGGAAAAGTGAAAAAAAAGAAAAAAAAAGAAATTCACAGACAACATTACCAGATAGGAGCAAATTGGGTGAATTTTGCTTTTCAGAAAACTAGAACTCAAAATTGTTAGGATTCAGTCTTCATTGACAAATTTCAGCATCAGATTCTAAAATCTGAAACAGTGAAACATAATTGACTGATTACATGTACATTTGTGGTCGAAATTTTCTGTTCTCAGTCCCTGGCTTGACAAGAAAGATATTTTCCCTTGGTTCTCTGGTATTTCAGAGAATTAAATAAAAGCAGCAATTAAAGAAAATCTTAAAAGAAATACTTGCCATATCTAAGATGGTATTTTATATTACTTTCTGGCTGATATGCTGAATTATTCCCTATCAACAATAGAAATTGTGATTAAAGAACAAAAAAAAGAAATAGGTCCTCAGTATACTGGTCTTGCAATATAGATAAGTTATACAAAAACATGGAAGTTAAAGGTGCATTTGACAAAGATAACTTATAGATAGAATTTTCTAATAAAGAACTAAAGTGAAGCATGATCCTTGAAGTTTACTTCTCTCCAAAATGTCATTTATGTAAGTGACATCAATGTTTACTTTTTATACAATGTTTTTATGACATTGCAATTCTAAGCTTCAAAAAGATGTATATTCTCAAACTTAGTTATGAGAACAAAATGTTTCATAGCATTCAAAATTCAAATTAGAACAACAAGAACAACCAAGTTAGATAAGATAAGAAATTAGAATGGCCATTATTAATGCTTGTTTGCCTTTCAATGAACTTTGAATAAGTTTTGTATATTTTTAAATCAAATATTATATTTATCTTTGACTAGTATTCAAGATCATCTTCAAAGCTAAACAAACCCCCCTTCTATATTGCCCAAAATTCCTTCAACAGTTTTATCTTCATTTTCATTGTCATTGGATGGTTTTTTGTTGTCATACATGTCAATGGTAAATCTATTCAGCATAGCAGGTGCAGGATCAAAGTCCCTGCAGCACTTTCCCTGGTAATTTAGCCAAAGTTGGATGGTCACAATAGAGTTAAGCATTTTCAGCTGCATCCTATTTTGAATTTTGTACTTGACAAGATTCATAACAAGAAACAATCTCTCAACAAAGGTGTTGCTGACAGGTAAGCATAAGACAGAAAGAGCTG